>NW_008825105.1:2011093-2029795 GCF_000699105.1 Pygoscelis adeliae
CCTCTTGAGTCATCCAGTTGGAAAAGAAATATAAGGACGCACATGCAGAAGTAAAACCAGACATTTGCTCCTACCTTGAACTTAGAGGTAGCTGGTATTGCAGCTTTAGCATGAAAATGGCAACTGAAAGCTGGACGGACAGAGAACGCCTGCTGATACGGTGTCAGGTAGTTTCCTTGAAGGCACTGGGTCTGTCCTGTAAACCAGGGGAAAAAAAAAAAATCTTTAGTTTGTAATACAGTTGTGAGTGTTAAAAACAGGTAAGACAGGGAAGTGTTTCAATACCAAAGCAACAGGAGCATGGAGGAGTTCTAGAGATACAGAGAACATATGCTTAACATTCAGCAGGTGCTTAGGTTTATATGAAGTGCAGCTCAATGAATTTTCTAACTTTCCTGTCCTGAGGTTCTTCATGAACAAAGTTTCCCCAGGTGGGTCTCATTCAGAATCAGGGCCTTATTTAACATCAGGGAGGTTCTTTTGATCTGTCAGTCTCCTGGTTTTCATTATGACTGAGACATCTTTTTGAGAAGGTTAAGGAAACGCGTATTAAATAATGGCCTTTATTCTTAGTCTTGGGAATTAAAAAAAGTAGTATGTAGTCAACAGAAAATACACGTTCATTATGACATTATGCAACTGAGGACCTTCCTGAAGGTGTGCACCAAACATGTACCAGACTGTGATATTAGCAAACACATACACATGTATCAGTAACTTTACTCATAGCAATAGTCCCCATTATCTTAAACTACTCGCACTGGTAAAGTGACTCCCATGATTGAGAGTGCTGCAGGATTGGGCCCTGTGTACTCTACAGAGCATTTTTTTTAAAATGTAAATGTATCTAATCCCTTAAAAAAATGTAAACCAGTTGTGACCTCCTGGCATCCCGTGAGTTTAATGGGGAGTTTTGTCTGCACAAGGAATGATTCCTTTGTTAGATCGGAACATGCTGAATTTAATCTCGGAATGAATTTTTATGGCCAAGACATAACCCACCCTTGAAAAGAAAGAGAGTTTATAATGGAAAGGCTGACACAATCTGAATTATAGAGCTATAAATGACAGCACTTTAATCATTCAATTAAAGTGACCAATCACTTCCAACAAAGGGGTGCTTGAGCCAAAGCTATTGTAGCAGGTGGAAGGATCCTCCATTGACTTCAGAGGTCTTTGGATCAGGCCCAGATTGTTCATGGATTTCAACTATTTTATATTCATTTCAATCCTTATTCAGCTAGATATTTAAACACATGCTAAATATTTATTGTTTGTGTAACCTGGAACTAATCTCAAGTTTCAGATTAGGCCTGGGTGTAACTATTTTGCCAACTGGTACTCAGATGAGCTAGTTTAAAGAGGCTCTTACTTTAATTTGATATCATATTTTACTTAGCTTTTTGGTGTTACCCTGATTGCTTTAATGCAGTCGTCACCTTTTGTTAAAGCACATACTGACACTGCAGTGCAGTGATTTTAATTGTGTGGATTTAAAAAAAAAAAAACAAAAACAACAAAAACCTCTCCAGTTATTTGGGGTTTCATTTTCATTTTTTTCATGTTTGGGGAAGAAGAAAAGACACAGGAAAAAAAGAGAGAAAATGGAACATTGAAAATGATAGGGTTTCAGGAAAAAAATATTTTTGGCAATGAAATCAGGAAAAGCAGCAGGGTTTTTGAATAGTGAAGCTCACCAACTAAGCCAGGGAAAAAAACTGAACTGAGCTCTGAAACTTTACCTTCCTTTAATTATACAGGTGACATTTCAGACATTTAGTCTGGGTTTTTTTGCATCTGCATATTGAAAACACCCTTTTAAAAATACTTTAAAAAATAGCTGCTACAGAACATTTATTTAGTGAAAAGTAAATCTTATAAAAATTCAATTGCAAAGTAGTTAAGGTATTTGAATTTTTTTTAAAGAAGAAGAATCCCAAGAAAGAAAGTATTTGATGGCTAATAATCTCATTTCAATATAATAGGACCTTTCTTTTGCAAAGAGCAAGACAGGTTAAAAGATATAATTATGACTTTGCAAACTCTCCCAAGTGCTACGAGATCATCTGACAGTTCTGATCCCGGGCTCAGCTCTCAAAGGGGAAAAGTCTTTGTCTAGTTAGAGAGTTAAAGAGACAGGATCCCTATTCCACCCTCTGCCTACATTGCAATTTAACTGTCAAAAAAATCCAAGCTGCAAAATTGTCTTATTCCAACACAGCGCAAGAAAAGAGAGAGAGGTTTGAAACTGACCTGTCAAAAGCACCCTGTTTAAAAATGTATAATATATTTTAAATATTTTTTTCCGGAGGTACTTAAAGGTTAAAGATGTGCCAAAGAAGTAGGATGGATTTTTTTTTCCCCTTCACTAAAGCTTTTTAAAACAATTAAAACAAAAAAAAATCATTTCAAAATTAGGGATCATCAGTGTAAAAAATCCCCTGAAGATCAAAAGGAACACATTAGAATCACATTAATTCTGATTAAAAAAAAGAGAATAAATCCCCTTTTTCAATGGAAAGAGAAACTTCGAGGACATTTAAATAGTGTTTTCATTGTCAGAATTTACAAGAAGATGGAGCAGAGTGTCTGGAAGAGATGAAGACCAAGGCAAGCATCGAGCCACGAGGAAAGATACAGAGGCTGCTGTTGACAGTCCGTCCTGGATATTCTTGGGCTCTTTAAAGCTTTGCTTTTTTTAATGTTTCAAAATAGTGAAAGAAGGAGGGGAAAATATTTTTCCTAAGTAACCAAACAAAAGAAGCCATTTCTTAAGGGGGGTTTCCAAGGAGCCACAAACAAACAATTCCAAATCATTTTTTTTTACCAAATATAGATGGCAAACAGACAGCTGGACGTGACCAAAGGCTTTTACACAGTGCCACCCGCGTGGCATTTTGCAGTACCACGAGCACGTGGCGTTGCACCAAAGCAGATCCAATTTGTTGTACTACAGCAGCACTTCCCTCGGCCAGGACTGCCTCAACAGGATCAGGCCCCGAAGTGTGTTAGCAAACCCAGTGGGAGCTCGGGGGCTGCAGAAATGCCAGACTGGGATCTGTAAGCATGTGAGCTGTGCGTTTATCTCTTAGAGCATTCAATGCATTCCCCTAAGCAGGGAGCAGGGGCCAAATTTCCCTATTATTCATCTTACTGCAAGTCAGGAGTGAGCCCCTCATAAATCGGGAGTCAATTCCTCAGAGACAACAGTTTCCCCACCCGACAGAAACCAAGTGAGAGCGTGTTCGGGTCCGTTCATCCGCCTCCATCAAGCCCCAGCAAACACCTCAACAAATTGGAGCAACTGAGAGGGCTCGCACACCAGCAGCCTCTTTGTAGCCTTTATTTGCTGCAGGGGGGGCTTGTCCTCCAAGGAGCCAGTTGGGTTTTCCTCCCTCCTAATCAGTAAATTGTAACCTGCTCCTTCCCATACGTGGCTTGACTAACGGTCCTGCCGTACGTCTGGCAGGGCCACAGGCCAAGCTGTTTCACACACGTGATTGCATGCACTTGGCGTGAAGGGGGAGCCCAGAGCCATGGGTGAGAGATTTGTAGCTTTTGGACAAAAGGGTTGCAAAATAACGTCCTTCCCTGTCCCTCTTTGGCATTTTAGATCCTTCCCATAAATAAGTCCTCACCCAGATGGGAGATGGGTCCCAAACCCACCAAGAAGAATGATAATCTCGTTTGGGCTCTGCAGCTGGTCCTTCTAACCAAAGGCCTACAGGGAGGGGTACCAGCCTGTCTTATCCTCAAAGTCACAAGGTAAAATCTTTCTAGGACTGAAAGCCAAAGGACACTACCTCAGGGAGTTCCCCAAGTCATAGGAGGAGATCAAAATAGTCCCAACTGAATAGTGCTTGCAGGCAGACTTGCATTGCCTGCACGAGGGCCATGCAGCTAGGCTGATGCCACAGACTTTAAAGTGCTTTGAAACAGGCACGTATTCATTTAGATTTATACAAACACGAGGGCCATAGGCTCCAGATAAATACACCCTCAATGGTATCAGTACAATCCAAGATAACGGCACCAGCAAGACAAGTGGCATAAAAGTCAACCTACCCCCCCCCCACTGCTCCCCCTGCCAAATTTTCTCCCTCTCCAGCCCTCTTCACTCTGCCATTTCCAGGTGGGTGGGGAAATAGATGAGCTTTGCAACAGCACTGAACGTCACCGTCAGACACAGGGAACCTTGGAACAGTGGTAAAGCAGCAGTTGTATATTGGTGCTTTTTCTTCAATATTTTAGTACATATAAAACTGGCATATCGGGGTGTGACCAAACTAAAAAAAATGGAGATGGGGGACCTCATTAAAGCACCCTTGCAAATTGATTTGCGTACCACCTGCTGCATTAGGAAGTGTGTCAACACAGCCCTGTGTTTCCATAGGACCTGCAGGGTGACCAGGCTTTAAGCATTACTCACTAAAAATTAAAGCCAAACTGGATTCCTGCCCTAGGAAACTCGCCAGATTTCTGCTCTTAAAGGAATGATAAGCCTTTGGGATGCTGCTTTTCTGACTGTGCAAAATCAGGGTCAAGTCTGGGATAAGAGCTCCTCATTAAACAGCTTCAATCCCGCTTCCCTTAAATCTGGAGGGAAGTCTTTCTCTAAGAGCAGGACCAGAACCCATCAGCAAGACAAAGGTGTGCTCCTGGAAGCCCAAATGGATTATCCTAGGGCAAAGGGCTTTTTCAAAGGTGTTCCCTTCATATATGTTGCTCATAAGAAGATAAGAAGGCCTTCCCCATCCTTTCCATTAGCTTTCTGGTCCCAAATTCTTGTCGGTTTGCCTCAGCCTTTCAAGGGATGAGATGGTGATGGGGTTTCCCTGGTGTAACCAAGAGCAGGATCTGGGGTCTCCTCGGTAAATACCGTATACTAAAGCTGCCTTCCTCATGCCACTGGAAAGCTGCCATGATTCTGCCCACATATGAACCAAAACTCATCTGTTTGCACATTTTCCTCTTAATCCAACCAGTTCTCCAGCTCATCTTTTCTTGTTTGTGATCAGTTTGGAAAGATTTGTGCCTTTGTATCAGGGACAGTCTAGCTGCTTGCTTATGACAGCACCAAGAGGGCTGCAGGTGTCAAAAGGGAATTCCTGCAGTGAAAGTCTTGGATGTAGTTCTGAGGAGACACTGATAGTGGGGAGTAAGACAGTGTGAGTGTCACCTGGTGAGAAAACAGTAGAGAGTGGCAAAGAGCCATGGCACACACTGATTCGACATGTGTTAAGCGTGTAGCAGGAGCAGAAACATACACACGAAAGGGGAGAGGAAGTCAGCAGGTGTAACCCTGTGAAATTACACAAGACCCATGCTTGGGTTTACCATTTTCACTTCATCACTCTCCTTCCTTCCTATTGCTGCAGGAGCCACTCTCATCTGAACATCCCAAATAACCTATTCCGACTGGCACCCTCTTACTGGCCAATTCAAACCAAAGGCCATGGTTAATACTAACAGCTTTGCAGATTTCTCAGATTTTCTCAGACAGGGGAAATTTGCAGGTGGTGTGAAGCTAGTGATGCTGGCTTTACACAGCAGAGTGTGACCCTACAGAAGCAGAGTACCTGTCCTCAGAGCAATGTCTCACCATCAAAAGAGACAATTTCAGCTGAGCTGTGAGCTGAGCTGCCTTCAGGCTGGGACAGGCTCAGGCGACGTCCCCACTCTGCAGTCGATCCCCCCTCAGCGCACAGCACACGTTTCGGTTTGATTGATTTTGTAATTGCTCGTTTAATTGAACAGTTACAGCAACACTATCAGGAAAAGGTTTCAGGGCTGGGAAGGGGGGTGGGAGGGTGTGGGGGTGGAAGGGGAATTGGAGCTGGGGAAAGAGCAAAATGGGTTTTTCCCTTTCTCTTAAGATGAAAACAGAAGAGGAGACAAGGAGACGAGCTCCCTTTAGCAGGCACTGAGGAGGAAGAGAGCCGAAAACAATAAATTACAAAAAGAGAAGAAAAATGAGAAGTGGGTTGAAAAGTGTGGCAGGGCCAGAGGATCCCAGGGACTGCTTAGCCTCTAACTGACATCCTCTTCCTGCTAGCTGTGAATGCTGGCATGAGGAAAATGGGCCACAGAGAAGGAAAGCTGGGAAGCTCTGTGAACTGGAAGGGCGGAAACAAGCAGGAGGTGGGAGAAGATGCCTGTGTGCCTAAATAAAAGGTGCATGAGCAACATGGAGAGACAGGGAAAGACATACCTGTGTCAGAGAAGCTGCAAAGAGCAGAAGGTGTATGAAAGCAAAACAGATGTGTACAGGAAGGTCTGCATTTCAAGCACAAGTAAGGGTGATGTGCGTAGCATATACCTGTGTGAGAGGTAAACCTCCAGGGAACGGGAGAATGGACCAGCAGGTATACATAGGAAAGATGGGATGAGTGAGAGTGAAGGGAGAGGGCACATATATGAAAGGAAAGTGAGAAAAACAGTGAGAGATGGATGGACACCTCTGCAAAAGGAGGTGAGTGCGAGAGAAATCAGGACACATGCTGGCTGGGTTTATCAGTGAGCCTGCTATTGGGTATGCTTTGCTGTCATGCTGTGATATGAGGTTGCCACTTCTTTGCAAATCTGGTGCCATGCTGCTTTTAATGCCTGGGGCTGTGTAGGCACTACTTCCATGTGTCTGTAAACTTTTTGGAGCATTTCTGCCTCTGATCTGCATATACTGCCTAGGTGGGTTTCCCAAAGGGGTGAGCAGCCTCTAGTTGTTGGCACAGTGGGCATTTGCACCACTTTTCACAGTGTGTTTGCGTATACTCGTGTGAAGGGGTGGGCACGGACGTGTGTGTAAATCCGCTCGCTGTGTGCCCATCTGTGCAGCAGGCATAGCGCACCTCTGCCTCTGCTTCCACGAGTCCAGATGTGGCAAGTGTTACTGCGTGCCCCTCTGTGGTATGTGCGTGTCTGAGCAAGGAGCATGTGCTTGTTGGGTGTGTGTCAGGAAAAGGACAGGAGAATCCAGACAGGGTCAGGGGGGAAGGTGCACACAGAGGCCATGGTACAGCTCCACAGCAAAGGAGATCAGGTTTCAGAAGAGCCTGCAGCTAGGGCTAGAGGGGGACAGGAGGTGGGCTTTGCTGCCTGCATTCCCTGGCAGGCAGCACAAGGCAGGTTTAAAGAATATCCTTCCATTTAGGAGTTTGTTTATTATTCTTAACTAAGCAGCTCAGACAGGCAAGCCGGCAGCACCATATCCACACTGACTTCCCAGGAAGGCAGGGAAGGGAGGGACAGGAAGGCAGATTTCCAGACTAGGGGACAAAGGGATGTATGTACCGCTGGGCTAGGGAAGGGGGCAAAGCTGCTTTGCCAGCTCTTTAGAAAAAGACACTCAGCTTTGGGTTGTCAGAGTGGAGTCTGGGTGGGGTGCAGCTGGAGTATGGCAAACAGGATCACAGCTGACATGCTGCTCCAAAACCCAGCAGCACCTTTGGGTTGGCTGCTCCTCGTACACTTATGAACTTCAGACTTCTGTCTGAAATGCCTCAGAACCAGAATTAGAGACTCGGCTATGTGTTTTCTAGGGAGGAAGGAGAAGTGATCTCTTCTCTCTCCTGTTAAAATCCACTTATTCCATCAGGAGTCACAGGGCACCAGGATATCTGTGGTAATAGAAATTCCCTCACCTTGCAAGTGTGTGCATACCAGGGAGTCAATGCACATCTCCCAGCTCTGTGTTTTGGCTTGTCTGGCCCATCTAGCTAGTTTTTAGCTACTGCAGCGATGACCAAGAACACAGCAACCTAGATAGAAAGGAGAGACAGTATTGGTGTGCATTTCTCACAGGGACAGACCATATATATCTGTGGGCTCCCTCAAAGCATAGGTGATAGGGGACGGAAAAGTTCTGCGTGGCTATACATAGAGTGAAATACACAGGAGCACTTTCCTGCATACTGCTGGTGCATGCACACCAGCTCAGCTAAACACTGTCCATATGTGCAAAGACAGATCAGCATTTTTCAGCCAGCACCTTCCACGTCTGTGGACTCTAGCGTGCAAGGGAGCGCCGCAGACCCAGGTGACGGGGCATCCATCTGCAGCATGTGAGCACACACCAGACCTACCCCACGTGTAAACAGGAGAGCTAGCGTCCTTGCAGCTCAGAGGGCAGGACTGCAAAGGAGGGACTATTTTTGCCATTCGCTGAGTGCTTGATGTGTGTGCTCACACTGTCGTGAAAATGAGGTCAAGGAAGGTCATTCAGTTCAACAGTATAAATCAAGGAGGAAAGTAGAGTGGAAGCCTGTGAATACTCGGGAGATCTCACCAGTGGGGGGTGGTCGGGGGAGCGGAGGAAGGGCTAATGAGACCGAGAATGCCACACGCGGGTGAAGCAGAAAATAACGGTGAATGAAAGCAGCCAAACGGTGGCAGCCAAAACAGAAGGCAGGAAAGCCCAGCCTCAGGTCCTTTATCCTGCACTATAACCAATGCTTCGTGTTAACTCACAGGATTATTCTGCCAGAGCAGGCAGAAAGGCTCCACACCCTCCAGTCCCAACCCGCTGACAGGAAACCTTTCACTGGAAACTTGCTTGCATTCAGTGCAAAATGTCTCACTTCTGTTAGCAATTTGTTCCCCATCACAAGCATTCCTGGGAGAAGTTTGGCGGGGGTAGGAAACGGGCTAGGAGGGCTGTGTGCGGGACGCTTCCACCTGGCGACCTGGTTAATAACACAATGGAGCAGACAGCCGGCCTTTCACCACCTCTCGCTTTCCTCCATGTCCCTCATTCCGCCTTTCACCACCTCCCCCTCCATTGCTCTCCTTTCTCCTCCCTTTTGCCAGCCTCCTCTTTCCCCTTCTCCACTTCCCCTCTTCTTTCATCCCTTTATTTTTCTGCTGCTATGTGCTCTTAGCACATTTGGACCTCATGCTCTCTGTCCTGTCTGCAGGCCTCCCAAACTCATCACACCTGTGCCCCACTGCACTCTTGGGTATGGCAGAACTCAGCACTTTCTCCTTGGGCTGGGTCTGAGCCTCCAAAATGCTTTTTGTCATCAGTCTTCCCCCAGCACTCTCTGGACAGAAGTCTCCCTCTTCCCTTCCCCCTTCTCTTTCTCTCCCTCACATAATATTTTCCATATGAAGAAGCCTTCCTGAAGCCGCACACTGCCCTCTCGGCGAGTCTTAGGCGGGTTAGAGGAGACCCTGGGAGCCTTTAATCCTCTCTCTCTCTCGCTTGCTTTCATCCTCAGCCACAGCTGGACGCCCCATTGATGTGGAACAGACCAAACACCAGGCCTCTCACTAAGCTGCTGCTGTGGGGCCTCTTCTCCTTTAGAGCCGAGCCGAGCCGATGGCCCATGTCCTGCTTACAGAGTGCCTATCCCACGTGCACCAGCAGCCCCTGCATGCACACGGCCAGCACCTCTGGCCCCAGCTCTGCCTGCCTCCCCCCGGCCATGCTCCTGCTCTCACTGCAGCTACTGTTTCTCTGAGCCATCTTCTACCACCTTGCTCTAAGACAAGCCCCCACCTTCTCCCTTATCCCAGCATCCTCCTTTCTCAGGATTATTTAGCATCAATTCCCCACTGCCGCACATCCCCGCAGAGCATCAGGCCTGGATGAGGGTAAAGGACTGGTTTGTGTTGCTCTGCTGAAGAAGCAACTGGTGGCGGTGCCCCCAGGAAGGGCCTGGCAGGCTCCATCATCTGGCGGATAAGGCCTTAGGACTGCAGCCTGCTTACAATTTTGGGAAGAAGGGTCTTTGCTCTCTCTTCAAGATCTCTCTTAAGGCACACTGCCAGGTGAGGCAAGGATATACAACTTCTCTAAAAACTTTGCAGCACGCACAAGATGGGTTCACATGGGCGCTTGCCTCCCAGAGCCGGGGGAAACAGGCGAGTGACAGACAAATTGCCATGCCTGGGCACCTGCCTGCAGCCAGCAGCATGACACCCCGGGCTTTGGTCACTGCACAGTCTGCTAGCTGAGCAGAGCATTTCGTTCATTGCAAAACATGGGGAATATCGCAAAGGCACTGCGAAGGCCAGCATTTCACCTTGGTGCCGAGCTCCAGGGAGCTATGTGGCTGCTTGCGAGCAGAGACAGCACTTGGCTGCCGAAGCCCCCCCCCGCCTGCAAAGCCCCCTCCAGCAGACCCCATCCCCTATCCCGGCACCCCATTCCTGATCTTCCTCTGCCCTCTAGCGGCCTCGCACCCCGAAACCAGCCCTTCCCTTCGCACACAGCTCCACGGCAGCACCCCGCCGCTGCCCGGGCTCTGCAACCGCATGGAGCATCCCCAACGCTGCTGCGACAGGGACCGCTCTGCCAGGTCTTCCTGTAGCATTCAGCAAGGGCCAACGTATGGGGCAGGTAAAGTAAAGCTGGGAAGTCTCTGTAAGGCCACTGACATTTTAGGAAGTGTCTAATCCAAAGAGGTTTCTGTGGATTAGACAGCAACGAGAGTAAATCAATGGGAAGCAAGAATTTCTATGGAAGGCAACAGAGAAGTGTATGGTTTCATCCCTGATTGGATGAAAAGCTCAAAAGAAACTTCAGGGGGCTTTGGGGACTCCAAGTAGATAGGCAGAAAAGAGGTGGATTGATGAGAGTTCAGAGAAGGGGGGAAAAAAGTGATCCAAGCTGTCAGAAACACAACCTAGGAGGGAAAATTAAAAGACTTGGGGATGGTTAGTCTGGAGTGGAAAGACTGAGGGGAGGCATGGCAGGCGTCACTGCATACAAAGCAAGAGAAAGGGAATAATCTGTTCTCCGAGTTCACAGTGGATACAAAAGGGAACGAGATGTTTAAATAGCAGGGAGAGGCAGATGTTAAGAGAAGCTTTCAAATAAGGATGGTGCAGCACTGGAATAACTCACTGGGAAAATGCTCCAACCTAAACTAGTTAACTAGAGATCTTTAGAAATTACATTGAGAGAGCTGATCCTACTGTGAGTCACTGGGCTAGATTAAGTGACCTCCTGAGATAACATTCATCTTATTTTCTATGATACTATAATTAAAAGCCACATTGATCCTCTGTCAGAGATGCAGCACAAGGACCAACTTCATTACTTCCTTGCTGCTCCTTAGTGACCAACATGCTAGGTCCTGGACAGACATCTCTTCATGACCTGTCCTGCCCCAAAGAGCTTCTCTCCTCAAAGACAGGACCTCCAGTGGACATGGCAAATGCAGATGCTATGGGAAAGGATGAGGCATTGCAGTGCAGCACGGTTCTTGGCTCAGTTTGTAGGCAACCAGTTGCAGAAACTGAACTAATTGCAGACTCTTGGGATTTGTTCGTAAGAGAACGAGTGCATTCCCCCTTCTTGTTATTGAGCATCAAGTGCCTGATGAGAGAGGGATTTGGGGACAAGACAATGCGAAGATATCTAGCACAAAATGATTAGCCAGAATGTACTGTTAATAAGCTGCTTATTCATATAATTGGAAATTATTTGCAGCAAGGGTGTCACTACGGTCTTTCTGCACTGATGGAGCGAGGCAGCTAGGTACTGGCCCAGGGGAGACCACTGTGAGCACATCTGCTGGCAGTGGGGAGGCAGAGGAATTTACTGCTGTTATAGTTCTTTACTGTCACTGCTTTGAAGGGCAGAGAAGGGCACAGGGATTTTAAGGGGAGGCAGAAGGGAATCTGCCAAGCCCCACTGACTAGGGGCATGTTTCCCAGTATGGCAAGCACAAGGTGTCTGGGGAGCAGAGTGGAAGGACAGTCCTTCTCCAGTATCCTTACAACAGCTAGAACGAGAGTCAGGCCAAGAAAGCACGGAATCAAGACAAATAAGACCTGCCACCACTTATGCTTCCCAAAGCAGCTGTTTGAGGTAGAGCCAGCTGTGGAAGAGCCATGAGTGAGTCCACCCCAGAGCTGCGACAGCCATCGCTAAAGGGAGCCTTTGGTTGTGGCTACAGCGCACACATTGTGACTTGATGATTGAACTGGAGGTTTCCACAGGTGGCTTTGCTCACCTTGAGGAGAGCTGGCTTTGTTCTGATTTCCAGGAGGCAGAGTTCCTCAGGGAGGCCAAGGGAAAGGATGGGAAAAGCTACAGAAGCCATTCCCCATTCCCTCTGTTAGCTCTGCCCAGCAGGTGCATAAATACAGGGATGTGGCATTGCACCACCCCACGCCTTTCTCCTTCCCTCACCTCCACTGTGGTTGAACCCAGGCCTGCAAAGCACCCAGGTTCAGAATCAGACACATGGAAGTTTATGTGCCTCTGAAAACTGAAACATTTATCCATTTTTCTGAGGCCAAGAGCTGGCTGATTTTAATGATGTTGCTAGTGGGTGCGTCAAGGGGTCTTTCAGGGACAGCATTGAAAGTGTAGCAAGATGGTGAAGTGTGGCTTCTGTTGATGCAATGGGGAGAAGAAAACAGCTTCTCCTTGAATTCTGCCTAATGCATCTGTGTCTTCCGAACTGGCCAAGCTCTGTTGATACTGACAATTCAATTACTGAGGTATGAATTTGGTTGTAAAACAGCAGTGAAGGATTTCTGTGCCAAGCCAAGTGGTAAGCCACTAAGCTCAGCCACTTCCTCCAGCAGTACCAGCGTGGGATAGGAGGGTACAGAGAGAAGACATCTGCTAATCTTCTGATTTGCCTTCAGTGTTGCCCTTTCTCTTGGCTCCAAGACAGGCATGGAGCCGAGATTCCTCCTGCTTCTGCTCTTCTGTTTTTCAGGTGAGAGAAGGGGTGAGGCAGTACGAGAGGCAAGGGGAGCTCAGGTACAGTGTTTCTCTTGCATTTGTCTAAGGTCTTGTACAACATATGATATTTCAGCATTAGGAAAGGAATTTTTCTGAAAGTTTCTACCACCAAAGCAAGTTTCTTTTCAAGATGGAGAAATTCTCTGCACTGCTATGAAAGGAGATGGGCCAGCTCTGGTTCCTGTTACCTGGAGATTCTGGTTTCTCCAGGACCATAAGCCAAGTCACTGTGGGCACAGTTTCCTCTTCAAAAACAGGTATAAGCTGTCATGCAAACAACATGTCCCCTGGCACTGCCTGGCCCAGGCTCCACCACTCCCTGAAAGGACCACTGGCTCAAGGGACAACTGTCCTGGCAGTGATTCCTTCTCTGCATGTACAATATTTAATAGAAATCACAGCTACTTAAGGACAGGCTAAATCTGCGTGAATCAAGATAGGAAGGCCTTAAAGCATTTGTTTCATGGCTGTTAAATGCCTCTTAGGAGTTGATTATTAAGATGCAGAATCCCGGGTGCTGAGGCACACCAGGCTAAGTGCATAGAGCGCTGCACCTTTGATGCAGCGCAAAAAGCAACTCTGAAGGGAAGGATCCCTCTGAAAGCCTCTGTCAAGGAAAAGGAGAGTCTTTGGGAGGCAGCAAGAAAGCAAATGTACATAAAAGAGTTGCTAATTATTTTGGAACTGGGATCATCCAAATGACAGCACTGTAATCCTATTTCAGCAGCCCCCAGGAATGACTAGCACAGATTTACTATCACAGACGACTGACATAGTTTTCTGTTTCTTTACCAAACCTTTTATATCCTCAGTCTTTTGAAGCCTCCTCAGAGCCAGCTCAGGCCTGTTAACTATTCCATAGAGGGAATATAATTCCATATATATTTGTGCTCACTGTATCTCTAGACACAAAGCTTGAATAGGTATGAAAAGATCCATCCCTGAGCACAGTAGTAAGCTGTAACCAAAGCTGGAGAATCTCCTCATCTTTTGACGACCAGTTTCCTGCCTGATCCCTCCCTTTCTCTCAAATACACACACTGAACCCACCAGCCATCACAAGAACTTGTGCAGAACTACAGTGGAGCTGGCACCAAGCCACACAGCATGATTTCTTCATTTTTGAAGGGACTGTTTCTGACTCATGCTCAAGCAGGACAGCCTAAAACCAAGGAATCCCCCAACATTACAACACAAAGAACGGTTTCTACACCAGATCTTCACAGAAAGTCAGCAATCTTTGGTTGAGGAAAACTATACTTTAGTGCAAATTTGTGATTTTTAACCCAAAAATATATTTGCTTTCTGTGAAAGATCAGATTATTTACTTAAAGTCAATCTGTGTTATCCTTTACAATACAGTAAAAGATGAACTTGGAATAAGGAAAAGACCCCATTTTCCTACTAGCAATGCAGAGGGATGCTGAGATACAACAGTCCTTCTCTTCTCTTTCAGTGGAGAGAGCTAAATACTGGAAACTTTGAAAATATTGCTAGGAGTCTGTCCTCCCTATATGGCACGTCACAGCCTCTTGAACAGGGAAACATTCGTAAGCCAGCACTGAAACAACAGCATTCCTTCTGCCAGCCTGGTGCTTCATCCTCTCGCACAACTCGCGACGCTGCACAGGGCACGGACAGACCCGCGCCACAAGAAACACTGCGGAACTGGCTTCTGCAAATGCTCTGCTGCCCACTCTCTTACAGTCCTTTTCCCTACCCTTGTTCTGTCTTATTTACCACAAGGTTTGTACTGATGAAGAGGCAGACAGCACAAAAATAATGGCTATAAAAACTATGCATATGACAAATAACCATGAAACCTGAGGGAAACATTTGAACGTTCCCCAGACTCCCCTTCTCCCTAACCTTTTGTTACCTTATTGCTAGATCACACACTCCTCAGACCAGGAAGTCAAACAAAATGCTATTAAAATTTGTTTCAGTAGTCTCCTTTTTCTCCATTTCTGTGAAAAAAGGACAAGTTATTTTAAGGCTTACCTCAATTTTGTGTTCTTTCAAATATTTTTGCAAGAGGCTTTTTTTTTTTTCTTTCCCCAAAACCACAACCTGAGATAAGGCAGCCTAAGAATTTACTCAGCAACTCACAGCTCACTAGATTCTTCCACAAAGTCTGAAAAAGGAATAACTTCCTCTACCAGAGGTTTTATACTATCTCATTTGCTAATGGGCTGAGGCTGCTCAGCTGTGAACACTGATGAGTTTCTCCCAGCTCTGCTGTGATGGTGGTAACAGGAAAGGAGAGATGGAGCGCTTATATCTTAAAATTGCTACTATACCTAAATCCAGCAGCTTCTTCCCATCCGAACTTGGGACACTGTGGGAAAATAAGTTGTTACGGGAAAGGCAGAGAGAGCAGGCGGTGTGTGAGGCACACAGGACTGAGGTCCCAGCTGAAGCCAGGGTCTGGATTTCACCTGTGAAGACTTTATCCCATAGTGGGTATGTCGTTCATGGAAGATGTGTCATCATGGCTCTTAGCTGGGATTTATACTGTGGTTCTTATGTTCTGCAGTGGTCCAATACCACTCTGCTATGGAGCTGAAGAGTCTCTCTGTTGTATGTCCCTATAACGTCCAGAACTACAACGCTACAAGGAAAGCCTGGTGCTGAATGAAAGATAAAGATAAATGGGGTATCTTGGTCAGCACCGATTACCACCTATCAGCATATTAAAACAAGGCTTATTCTGAGAGAAGCACTATTCTTGATGACACCCAGAAGGGGACAATCACTGTCACAACACAGAAGCTGCAAGTTGAAGACTCAGGAGTGTACTGGTTGTGCACACTGTATGTGCTCTCATTTTTCCCAAATAAGTAAGATTAAGCTGTCTGTTTCCCAGAGTGAGTATTTCTTTTTAAGGAAAATGTGGCGCATTTTATAGATTTCTGCCTCACTTTCTCTGCTTACCTTTTCAGTGTTCTGTATTACCTTCTCCCAGGTTACTGAGGAATAGCCATAGTAGGTCAGACCAAAGGTCTCCAACACTGGCTGAAGCAGATAATTAGGAAGGAGTATAAAAACAGAGAAGAACATAGAAACAGCTCTCCAGAATACTCTCCCAGCCTCCAGTGATTTTCTGGAGAGGTTATTTTTGTGACAATAGCAATGGCTAAATTCTTTTTCCTCTTTAATTCATCTACTCATTCTGCTGACACATAAAAACTTTTGGTATATGAACATCCCGTGGCAGTGAACTCCACACTCGATGCATGTGTGGAGAATTTCCTTTCTTCCTTGTCTCCTAACTAGTGACTTTCTTCTTATAACAGACAGTGAATTATTGCTCCCGTTCTCTCTCCCCACTATTCCTGATTTTACAGCCTTTTGTAGTATCACCGCTGTCATTTCCTTTCCAGGCATAAAGTTGTTTTAGTAATTTCTTGTACATAAGGTGCCTCAGAGCTTTCTCTGTCTTGGCTGTTTTTCTCTGATCACCAACTCAGCTGACGAATTCAGAGCAAAGACTCCTGATGGTTCTGTTACAACAAGCTTTGCTTTGTTTGGGGACGTGATTATATTATTCTAAAATTTCTTCAGAAGGACAGAATATTTTGGATATTTATTTTTTATTCAGCATCCCAGTTCAATTCGACCCTCCTGTAGCTAAAATGCTTGTGAACTGGATTACAATATTGTGCTTATTCTAATTGCAAGAAACTGATGTAATTGGACGTTTTGTCTGGACCTTACTAACCAGTTTGACCTTTTCCAGAAACCGAAGCATATGTAGCTCGGGAGATGCAGTCTCTCTACTGAGTGCCCATACAACATGCAAGATTACACAAGGCTGTGTGGAAAGCCTGGTGCAAAAAGACAATCGAGTGTGCTGTCTTGGTCAGTACAGAAAAGACAAGCAGTCGGAATGAGAATAACACTCAGAAAGGAAGATGCGCCATAAATTATGACACCCAGAGAGGAGTTCTCAGCATCACCATAGAGAAGCTCACAGTACAAGACACCGGGGAGTACTGGTGTGCTCTTAATGATGACTCTTACTTCTTCCAAATAAAGGAAGTTAAGCTGGCTGTTTTCATAGGTGAGTGTCTCTTTTTTTTAAATTGGAGAAACTCCTTTCTCCTCATTTTTCTTGCAGAAGAACTCACTTCCCAGGCTTGCTGCCCCACCTGCTCCACCCACTCTCTGCTCTCTGTACTTCACAGTTCATTTTACCTACTAGTCTGCTCCTGACTCCCCAGTTCCTGAATCATACTGGGGAACCAAAAGGACATGCAGAGCCAGGAAGCTGTGTTTAGCTGTCCATTTTCACAGTGAGCCAAGAGTCAGTTGTGCCAGGAGCTGCTTTGAATGGATTATTTCAGTATTTATTTGCATTGTTTCCCCTGTACTTAAAATCACTTCAGTTGTGCCTGTGGAGACATTACTGTGTAATGTGCAAAACCCAAATGGTTCTGGTTTGGTTTCTCCAGCTGGGCACTCTGGGGGTAGGCACCCCGAGGCACCACGACAGAGCACGGAGCACAAGCGGACTGGCTGGGGTGGTGGACATCTGGGATCCCCAACAGCACAGCCCGTGGGAGGGTCCATGCAGACACAGCCCTGGATGCATCGCCACCCTGGCTTTGAGGAGACTTTCCAGCAAGGGACTGGGCAGAGGGCATCTTGGGAGCCCAGAGAGAAGGGCTAGGCCAAGGCAAAGGTCCTGCTCCATCTCCATGGCTCGGAACAGCCAAAGGAGTGCCCTGCTGCCACTGGTGTGAGGGCAGAGTGTGACAACGGCCAGGCGAGAGCAGCAAAGGGCCTTTGCCATCAGGACAGTCTGAGCTCTGTGCTCAGCCACTTCCCCAAATGCACCCTGAAATTATCTTGTGGCCAAACGTGGTGAAAGATTTCCGTGAGAAAGCAAGACCTCAGGCACTTCCTCCAGCAGTGTCACTGTGGTGCGGGAGGGCTCACAAGGCAAACACTTTTGAACGGGACACGTTGAGCAGCCCCCAGCAATGTCCCTTCCCTAGGCTTGAGGATGGCCATGGAGCTAAGAGTCCTCCTCCTGCTGCCGCTCTGCTTCCCAGGTAAGAGAAAGGCTGGGCATGCCTCAGGCTTCCCAGGCACCCAGGGGGAGTGGGACAGCCTTCCCCACCTCCCGCTGCCTGCGGAGCTCCACAGTTGGGGGGAATCCAACACCGGCCGGACTCTGAGCTGAGCAACTCACGGCAAGGATGGGGAGGGAAAGGGGCAGCCCCAGTTCCCACCATCGCTCCATTTAGGCTTGAAGGTCCAACACCTCTAGTGCCCACATGTCTGTGGGTTTTAATTCAAAGATACTGGGTTTTAAATCACAGTTGCAGTCCCAGCTCAAATCTCAACACTTCCCACCGGACATCAACCTTCCCATTTCCAAGCAGGCGCATTTACCAGGGGGAATGGATCTCGGTTTTTGGAGTTCCTCCAGCCACAAGTGCCCATGCAGAGTTTCCCCATGTCCATCGGGAGGCTGTGAGCAGCCCTGCATCAGCTCCCCTCTCCCTCACCACATCTGATATTTACAGGTCTCCAAGCCCAAACACCTGCTGCCAAGGAGAGACGATTGGAAGGAAGCACTCTGTATATCTGGTGTCCTTACACAGCACAGACTAACTCCCAGCAGCGGAAAGCCTGGTGCCGCATGAGAGAGAACAGATGTGAGCCCTTAGTGGAGACGACCAACCCATCACAATACCCATACAAAACCCATGCCACAAACGGGAAAGTTACAATAGAGGACAACCCCACGCATAGGACCGTGTCAATCACCATGGCTAACCTCCAGGTAGAGGACTCAGGCACATACTGCTGTGCTTCCCGTTTCTACAGTAACAGGTATCTTCCACTAAAGACTATCTCACTGAATGTTTTCAAGGGTGAGTACCTTTTTCCCCACATAAATGCAAGTCTTGTCAGAAAGCAACATCATTCCTTCCCTCGCTCCGTGCCCCCTCTCCCACACAGCTGAGCAGCTGCCCCCAACCCCCCCA
>NW_008825105.1:2029809-2067536 GCF_000699105.1 Pygoscelis adeliae
CCCTCCCCAGCCTCGCTCCCCACCTTCCCTGCTCACACAAGCATGGTGTGAAGGAGCCCCACAGACCCAGCTGGCCCTGCAGGCTCTTGGCTCCCTCTTGTCCTGCCCCACCTCACCCCTGCCCTGACTGACGGGCCGTCCGTGAGGGAGTTGCCCCAGGGCAGAGTTTGGCCCAGGTGCCCAGCTCAGGCCGGGGGGTGGATGCCCGTGTGCTCACTGCTCATGGGTCAGTGACCACATGTGCTGTTTCGCAGAGTTGCACAAGCCGGAGTTGTACAGTCTCTCTGTGCAGTGCCCGTACAGCATCCTGGGATACAGCAGAGGGACAAAAGCCTGGTGTCGAAGAGAAGGTCAGACGGGGTATAAAGTTGTGGTGAGCACAGATTACAGTTCAACACGGCATAACAGCAAAGCTATGGTACACAGAACATTGATCCAGGATGACACCCAGCAGAGGACTGTCACCATCACCTTGCAGGAGCTGCAGGCCCAGGACACCGGCACGTACTTTTGTGTACTCTACAGAAGCTCTCCTCTCACCCCGATAATGGAAGTCAGGCTCTCTGTATCCAAGAGTGAGTACCTACTGGCAGCCAAGTGTGCCTGTTGGCAGATTTCAGCCCCACTTCCCCTGCTTGTTCTCCCTCCCGTCCTGCGCCACACCATGGAGAAGCCCAGCGCTGCCGCCACCCCGCTGACACCCATCTCTCCCTGCCTGCCTGTCTCTCTGGTGGACACGCTGGCGGCTGCCCCTTGGGCCTGTGGAGCCAAAGCTCAGGCCTGACCCTTCATGCTCTGTCTGCTCCCAGCAGAGACTCGTGGGAGGTTCCCATGAGCTCCCACTAACGGGGCCACTCTTCGCAACTGCTTCCCACAGGGCTGATCCAGGGTATCCAGGAGCAGCTTCCCCAGCTCAGCACTTGGCTGAGCCCATGCTGGGCGCTGCTGGAGACCTCCCCCACTGGCAAGCATTGCTCTTGCTATGGCCCCGCAACTGCCAACCCTCCCCGGTCCTTGCCTCCCAGACCCTAAGAGCTGAGCGCCTGTGAGCATGTAGTCCCTGGGGGAACCAGAGAAAGAGGACAGGACCCCATCCAATTTGTGGCTTACCTCTGCACGAGTAATCTGGCTTCAGTCCCCATCTGCTCCTCATGTCTGGAGGTAGAAGGACATCTAGGGAGCATTCAGCCCACAGCATGTATTCCAGTGATGGGGAAGGGGTGCCATTGTGCCTGCTTTGGGACCTCATCAAACGTGCCGGGTGTTTTCCAGGGACCCAAGAACACACAGCCAAGGAGTCAGGCCATGTCTCTGTCCGGTGTCCATACAGTGCCCCAGTCTATGGGACTGTGAGCAAAGCCTGGGGCAAAGAGGGAGATAGGAAAGCATGTACCATACTGGTCAACACAAATTTGGAGCCCTCAGGGTACCTCAGGACACCCCAGCAAGGCAGAGTCACGATCCAGGATGACACCCAGCAGGGGATTGTCACCATCACCATGGAGAAGCTGCAGGCACAGGACTCCGGTGTGTACTGGTGTGCACTTTATGAACACAATCATCTTTTCCAAATTGTGGAGGTTACGCTCAGTATTTCTGAGGGTGAGTACTGACCTCCAGGGAAACATGGTTAGTTGTATATTCCAGACTCACTTTCCTACTCTCTCCCTCTAGTCTCTGCACTACCCAGCTTACACCACCTCCCACCTTACATTTGCATGTGTTTGCCTGCCCAAACCCTACATCATTGCACCTTCTCACACCAACCATGCTATGGAATAGCAGCAGGGATCAGAACTGAACCACATGCATGGGCTGTATTGCTTCTCTTTCACCTGCGAGCAGCTTCAGTCATTTTCACTGAGGTGTTTCTGTCACTCATTCTCATGATAGCAGTTCTGTCCCTTTGTAGCAACTCATCCCTTGGCTTTCAAAGACTATTAAGACTTTCACATTTGGTTGCCACGGGGACAACCTTTAGACCCATATTTTAAAGATCTGTGACTTCTAGGTTTTCTTCCAGCATGATGTTTTAACACTAAGTGGTAAACACTTAGGCACCTGATTGTGGCAGACCAGCACCATGCTGCAGCCTGTCTGTCTGGAATTTGGCAGAGCAGCACTGAACAGATATGGCAATCCAGAAGATGAGAGGGGACGGCATAATCCTCTAGGTGAAAATCCTAACACATGGGACTGAATACAGTCTCTAAGCCAGTAGGCTCCTGCACACACAACCTCCCCTGGGGCACAGAAACAGTCCTGGAAGCAATTCTTACAGCCGAGTCCTTCACAGACAATGCTCTTTACTTAGTTTTTGCAAGCCTCTGTCTGCTTAAGCACAGAGTCGTTAAGTACTTCATTGCTACCTGAAGATCTTTGCCACAGAGCATATCTGCTTGCACTTACAGCACTTCCTTCTGCTATACGTTGGGGTGGGTACACAGAGAGTAGGGCTCCTGCTGAGCTCCTTGCCCCTCCCTCCCACGTTTTGATCCTTACGTAGCTTTGCCTGCTGCGAGAAAATCTTGATGACACAGGTTACAGCCTGGGCAGCTTCTCTGTGTTGGGTGTCACAGCGGGAGTGGGTTTATATCCATGTGGCAATGGCAGGAAAGTTTAGCTGGTAAATGCAAAGCAGCCCAGTAGTGATTATTCTTCTCTTCATGTTTGTGATTGCAGTATTGGCTGGAACAACTTTGTCAGGTACTGCAGGCACAAGCCAAACAACCCCTTGTGGCAGCACCCCAGCACCGAGGTAAGGCCTAGAGAAAGTCTCTGAACTTGAACACAGACAAAGAGTTATTAATGTCTTATTCACAATATGCCTGTTTTCCTGGGGTAGGCAGTCTCTGGGCATTCTGAAGACTCCTGCTTACAGAGGAATTAGATACTAATAATTAGATACTTGCTAAGGACAGGCGTCCTTAGCAAAGATGGCCTCTCCTCTTTCAGCTCCTGCCCAGAGTGTAATTACAAAGGAGGAAGCAGATTGATCAAGTCACAGCTTTCTGCACTGTAGATGCCTATCTACTTTTTAATCCTTATCTCTTTGGGCTGTGCTCTTTGCAGCAACAGAACCCCCCAGATTCTGCCCCTAAGCCTTTCTGTCTCAACTTCACTCGCTCCTGTCCATGAATATTTAACAATGAAATAGACCTTGGCTGCTATTTTATCCTTCTATTTACCAGGCTGTTAAATGTAAAGGATTTTCTTCCCCTTGGACATCTGCTGTCATCAACACTACAGCAGTAAAGCACTAAGAGTACAATCATACATCAGCTCCAGTGTGCCAGGTGCAGCAAAACACAGGAGGAAAAGGCAGAACCTGCTCCAGAGAGCCTGGAATTGTGCTCTGAACTTTGAACAGTGGCTTGTTTTTAAAGCCTGGAGAGTAGTTTAGGAAAAGCTCAGAAGGCACAGCCAGGTAGAAAAATCAAGATAGCATTGCTGCAGGAGAACCAGAGCCTCCTTCCAAGTGCATAAAAGCTAGTGCATAAAAGCTATTCCTGTCCCTTTTTTTGGTCACTGTTTGGTAATGGGCTGCGCCAGCATCACGCTGTACTACCATCTAACACTGATAACTCCTTTGCTCTCCTGACTTCAGCTCAAATGTAAACAGCTGCATCCTACTCTCTGGGGTCCTGAGCGTCCTGTTCATCCTGGCACTTATCAGCATGATAACACTGTGTGTCAGGCGGTGCAAGCAGCTGAAGAAAAGAGGTATGTGGAGACTGGTGATGCCTCGTGTTCTAGTCTGTAGTAAACAGGGTCTTCTCTGGCCATCACTTTTCCACTCCAGGCAAGCTTATTCCCAACTCTCAGTGCCCTGGAGAAGATAAGGCAGGTACAGCCTGGGAAGCCTCAAGGCAGGCTCCTTGCTGTGATCTCCTCTCACAATAAGTCAAACCCATGTTCCTCCAGACTCTGCACAGGACACTTCCTAACATGTTAGAGGAGAAATAAAGTGAGAGCAATGTGTTGACCAGATTCAGGGTAGATGGGTCCCACTGGCACACCCATTGCTTCCATCACTGGGCAATCCCACAGCCTTCCCCAAAACTCCTGAAGCATAGGCAGTGCCCAGGCATTTCATGGACTTCTCTACTTCTAAAACCTCTGATTTTGGCTCATTCCAAAGGTACCAGACAAGCAGAGAACATCTATGACAAACCAGAGGACATAGCACAGGTAAGGAAAACAATAAATTTCCCATATGGTACCTGAATCCTTTACCAATAGTCTGTGAGGAGCTGGCCGACCCACCTGATGAGGACCTTGGTGCTCATTTTTGGTTGTGAGCAGAAGGGGAAATGGTATTTAATGTCACCAAAGAGAGGAATGTTCCCAGGTGGAGAGAGAGGGGGTAATTAATTTAAGGAAACTCCAGTAGGAAAAAAACACAGTGGAGCAAATTCTAGTAATCTCTGAGAAATTACTCAAAGACTAGAAACCAAGGTTAGATGATGAGGTTGTAACCTGTATCAAGGAGAGGTGATGAAGGAAAGCGTTTTCTGTTCTTCCACCTCTGTCATGACTGAAGGTAAGGTTTTACATGGCTTCTCCTTTCCTCCTGGAGAATCTTGTTTTGCTAACAGCTGTGGCCTGGCACTGAATCATGCTAACAAGTGTTTTCCCTTTCTTTTCATAGCTTGACAGCACTGAAAGAATGGAAAGTCCCAAGGATGACAGCAAAGACCTAAAATACGTTACCCTGAACTTTAAATCCCGACTCAGCCTTGAGGATCCTCTTTACTGCAATGTTGAACCGAGTCAGACTCACAGGAAACCCAAAGATGAAAATGTGGAATATGCTATCATCGCACTCAAGCAGTTAACCGATGAATGACAAAGGATGAAGCACAGAATCCCAAAACAATCCAGAAATGGGAGAAAAGAACTGGAATACAAAGTGGGACTGGGGAGTAGAAGGTGTGTGGATGGACACTGGGGAAAGATCTAAGTTTTTGCTGCCATGTGTATGTTGCCTATGCATTTTAAGACCTCCCTCCTATTAGAGGCCAGTAGAGAATTTTGCCACAAGTGTGCAGATTCTCTAGGGTCAGACAGAGGTGCTGGGTAATTCGCAGGATCTCTTGCACATCTGCCTTCTTCAATTCCATTAAAATGCAGACTCTTTTGGAGAGGCAGGTGTGGAGGACCGACCTTCTGAAAAAGAGCAGTCTTCGTCTGGACATGGATGGGTTTGGTATTTCAACTATGTTCACTGGTAGAAACTGTATCCCACTTCTAAGGGTTCAGCTACTATGGCCAAGCAAACTCATTCCAGTGCTGTAGGGATAAAGTTCTAACCTTGCTGTGACCAGGTTCATTTGCCATGTAATGAGCACTAGATTATAGGAATAAGCAGAACCAGCATCTACCTGAAGGCAAATAGCTTGAGGGAGTATTGCAACACGATGATACGCTGCATTGCAAACTGTGCAAACTGAAGATTGTGCTGTATGAATCTGAGCACCAGAAGGTCTTGTAGCTACAAAACAACAACGGTGCCTATAAGTAATATGTACATTTTTTGAGACTTAATGCAAATTCCCCTATAACCTAAATTTATCAGTCTGCTTAGGTAAGAAGTAAGATGGTAAGAGGCTTTCAAACTAAAGCTAAATGTTTAGCTTTAGATCAAGAAATAAAGCGTGCACACTGGAGTTTGGGGGTAGGAGGGAATGAACGTGATGCCACTTCTGAGTGCATGTACAAGTGTCCCTTCACGGAGTCCAGAGGGTTGTGGGATGGATTCAGTGCGGCTGCTGTTACTTACACTAGCAAGAGCCTCCAACACTGTACCCTCTAGACAACTCAATTATTTCCAAGCTTGAGGGCTGCATTTGCTCTCAGGGTCATCCACAGCTACAGCATATTTATGCAGTCTTTGAGGCCTGTACATTGAAAACAGAATGAAGCAGCAGCTGAAATCTGAAGTTACAGGCATGGCTTCCCATGTGTAGCTTGTGCAGACTGACCCATCCTTTCACCACCTCCTAATCAAAGGCCCTTTGTTCAACAACTTCTAGCTGGCCTGCTGTCTTACACCCTCTCTTCCCCAAGAACACACAAACTGGCTGCTTAAACCAAGGCAGTGTGGAATCAAGACAAGCAGGGAGAACCAAAAATGAGTATTTCTGGAGAAAGGAAAGAAAGGAACAACATGTGGTATTGCACTAGAGGACTGGACAGGGCACTGGGATGTTTTTGAACAGAATTTGCCTTGCTGTTCTAACTATAAGGACAAGCCCTGAGACAGACATGAGGAAGGTCTGTAGCACAGACCAAGAAACTGGTAGGCTGTGTGAAGAAGTTGCAGGATGTATGACAGACAACAGAGGAAGTAAGAGCTGGTCTCAACATCAGCTGATATAACAGAAGGGACACAATGGTCTTTAAGAGTGGATTATTTACAGATGTAAATGTCTAAGTAAGTCAGACACACAACAGATTTATGGATCCCCAGTGCAGCTATGATGCAGGTTGGCAATTTCCAAGAGCTGCCACAGGAACACTAGACTGGCTGGGACCTCATCAAACCCTGCTATCCTGAATAATCACACCATAAACTATCAATCAAACATGTTTTCCAATGCACTTGGTCTCTCGCCTTCATTGTTATAAGGCATCTTTGCATCTCTTCAGGAATCCCTATACAGCTAGTCTCAGATGTAGCTCTGTTCTTTTGCAGCACTGTGCTGTACTTTAAACAGCTCTTCCCAGCCTATTCACCAGTGCAGCTGGTTCTTTGAAAGTTCTTTGGAAGACCAGTACAAACCAGCATGCCTGCTTCCAGCACTTTTTATTTTTTTGGCTACACCACAGAAAGCAAGCTTTTGTTTCTTCTTCTGAAGTCACAGGAGACCAGAAATGCATGTGCAGCTTCATGGGAGAGCTCACCAGGGCCTTGGAAAGTGATACCATTACTTCCCTCTCTCTGCTGGAAATACTCCAGATGAAACATTTGCTGCCTTTATTTAGCAGTCATGTGGTGAGCAATATGAAATGAGTTTGTTGGGGCTCAGCTCAATTTCTCCAAAAGACCAGAAACCCTGGCGCTTTATTTGGCTGCACCAAGCTCTGCAGACAGGTGGCAAATTAAAGGGGCCTGAACCACTCCCTGTTCACAAGTCAGTCACATCCAATAGGCTTCTCTTGCTATGGCTGCAGCAAGGAAGCTGATCTATTTTTTGAGATTTTCAGAGTTGACATGTTTAACTTGAAATGAGAGAAAGAAAATGGTTCTCGAAATGGTTCATTCAGCCCAAGATTCCCCTAACTATTTGCTATTCATGCAGTCGGTTACACTGGGTCAAACAGTGGAAGAGTAATAGTAGAAAACAATTGAGTTCAAGAGAGACATTTTCAGGGAGGCAGTTGCCTCTGATCAAAGAGAATCCAGTTTTGTGCTCACTGGAGCAAGAATGAACAAAACCTGCAATCAGTAAGCCTCACAGACAATTTTTGGATACAGTAAGGTACCATTTTCTTAAACACTAATTAGAGGAAAGAAAAAGAAGGCACATTTATGAATGGATAGACCTGCAGGTTTATCTGTCTGTTAAAAAGCAAATAAGCACACCAGTGAAGAAGCCAGGGTCTATTCGTACTTGCATGGAAGATCTGCAAGTAAATAAAATCAAAAAAGAAAAGACAGCAACCCATCCACAGCCTGCCAGTTTGCTGATGCTACAGGAGGCTCCCTAACTGCAGTCCTCAACTACTGCATCAGCATGGCACTGATTGGCTCCGAATCAATGCCCCCATCCCTTGATCTTACGTCCTTTCTGCTGGGTACAAAATAAAGATGTCTGTTTTGCTCATCTAAAGCACCTCACAGCTTCACCCAGCACAGTGTTCTTGTCTTTCTGTCCTCGGCTATATGTTAACCAGGAATGCTTCATGCACAGGCTCTTCTAAACCTCCTTTCCCCTGAAGATAAACCCCAAGATTATGTCCTTGCCCTCCCTTCACCCTCGTGATGCTGACTGCGCTACCTGCAGAGTCTCGATGACAGTCACCCTTTCCTTTTCAGCTTTCCAGAAACTCACCCCGTGCAAAGCTCGCATGTAAAGCCCGCTCTGGTGGACAGGCACCATTGCTGAGCTGCGAGGGACTCCCAGTACCATGGTTTCAGGCCATCACATGATTTTTCTCTTTCAGGCTGTCTAGACTAAATTGTGGCTGTGAGTGGGCAATGCTGATGCCTGAATTTTCAGCGCACAAGAGAAATGCCCATCCCTGGTGAATTGCTCAATATGTAGGACGAAAAAGATGCCAAGTTCCTGTGCTCATTTCTTCCGGCAGAGCAAGGAGGGGGAAAAAGCAAGCTGCTCTTGAGCAAGAGCCCTTTTCACTTTTCTCCAGACTCCTCTCTTGTCCCCTTCTCTGCTCAACTGACATGGAGAAGCTCATACACCTCATCTTCTTGGTCTTCTTGTCAGGTAAGAAAGCGTACATGGCCTTGGGTTTCAGTTAACAGATAGGGTAAAGGATTGGTGCAAAACTTAGTCTCTACCTGCACCTCGTATGAGATTACTGATAATGCTACAGGAAAAGACTGCACAGGTCTTGAAATACAGTAGCTCCTTCTGGATGCAAAGGCATCTTCGTTGTAGCTTGCGGTTCTTTGAAGGACCAATACAGTTATTACGGATAAAGAGCCTTACTGCCTGTCTGTACACTGCAAGGTCCAACGCATTGCAAGCAGAGGGAACCTGGAGCATTGCAGCGTGTTCTGCCCTCTACTCTTCCTCCCCAGTTATACTGCAAGGATGTCAGATTCCTTCCTCGGAGTTTGTTCTTTTCCCTTAATTTAACAAAGGGCCAGTGGTGATCCATGTGCTCAGCTTTTCTCACAGGGATCCTTTTGAGTCAGAACAGGAAACATGGTTGACAGAAGTCTTGTGTGCCTTCTCAGAATGAAATGTGAAATTGCAAAATCTTGTTTGCATTTGTAGGGTTTCGAATGTAAATTGCAGCATGTAGAGTTCAAGAGGAGGAAAATAAAACTCAATTAAGGGGACATGTCTGAAATCTTGGGCACTGGACTATTTTCAGCTTGGAAAGCAATGTTCATCTGAAATGAGAAACAAGGCACAGGACCCAGCTGGTACTCCCAGCTGGCAGCCTTCTCTCTCCAGCCACACTTTGGAGATCCGATACTTGCAGCAGTGCACAGAAAGGCAACAGATTCAGGCTTTGGGAGCACGGAAACCTGTCTCAAAAATCTGAATAAATCTGGAAAAAAGTTCACTATACTTTTTTCAGTAGCACACAACAAGGGAAGAGGAACACAAACAGTAAATTATGTCAGCAGAATTGGTTGAAAAGGTAATGACATGAAGTTTACACAGGGGCATCAGCAGAGATTTTTTGCAGTGCTGTTTCTATTTAAAACAAAACCAAAAAACAAAACGCTGAGGCCGTTCCAGCAACTGAAGGGGCAGAACTGGAGGTGAGGAGGGGTCCACAAGAGAAATAGGAGAGGGAGTTAAAATGTTTAGAGGGATTGCACAGGACTGGACTGGACATGCTGTGAGGTAGGCCTTGACTGGAACAACTGAGTGGAGCAACGTATCAGAATAAAGACATGTAGGTGTTGCATACTTGGAGAGCACAGATCCATTTTTATGCCTTCTCGTAGTCAAGCCTGAAAGACCTTCATTTTTTTTTAGTTTACAATTCACTCAGAATGGTTGAAATTATTTTAAGAAGTGTTATTAAAAGGCTCAGCCAGCACAATGTCCTCACAAGAGCCTATTTTTTAATTTACTTCTGTTAAGTAAATCATTACTTATGGATTCACAGAAGGCACTAGCCTCTGAATTTTTTCACTAGAAATACGGATTTCCACAAATACCACACTGTACTTCTCTCTGAAGTATTAATAGCTCACTGTCCCTTCTGCCTTTGCCTACCATAAAGAGGAATGGAAATTAGAAATAAGGAACTAAGGCAAAAAAAAAAGGCAAGCAGCCAAAGACCAGTTGTCAACATGATTAAAATCAGTACAATATTAAAAGATAGGGTGAAAAAAATTGCTAAACCCCTGGATTTAGAAATTAGGAGTGGGATTAAGAAGTAACCTCCTAAACAGCTAACTGGACACTGGTTTGTAGGTGTCACTTTGATTCTAGCATTTGCCAGGGCTGTGTTGCTTCTCTCTGGCTGTATAAAGAGCCTTAAAATGGGGATAAACTTCATGGGCATTTACTGCAAAGGACCTTTTCCGCAGCAGCGGGTACTCCAGAGCCAAATCTGCATCTATGAATGTATGTGGAAGGGCCGAGCTCAAGACCAAAACCTGAAGCAAGCTGCCTTGCTGCAGCTGTATGCAGGTAAGCAGCTTCGATGTTGCAAAGCAGGGGTGTTGCGGCAAGACTAGTCTAACGAGAGTTACACAGAAACAATTTGTCATTATTGGGTCAAGCTATGTTTTTATGAGGTGCCTTGTAAAAAGCTTTTAAAAATCAAGACAGCTTGCCTGATGCCAACTCAATCTACCTGAATGCCCAGCTTCATGCTCCTCAGGACCAGAGGAAAATGCAAGTTTATATTTAATCCCCTAATCATGCTGACAAACTGCTTCCCCTTACTGGGCAGGAGCCCAATGATTACAGAAAGTGTGATGTGGTTGAGCTCCAGACTGCAATCCAGAGCTGTCACCACAGGGCCAGAATGGAAGGCAAGGACCAAAATTTCCTGAGCTTCAGAAAATCTGCAAATATTAATGAAGCTGATACCTCCTCCTTCCCTCAGTCCCCCCCGCAAAGAATAGCTGCCTGGCAAGAGCCAAATAACACACCAGTCAGAGGGATCACTACAGACGTATTTCAAGAAAGTCTGAACCAAGACTCTGAATCTGAGCACACTGTATCTTTCATGGGGGAAGCAGACAAGTGACAGCCCTACAGTTGACAGCAGCCATCACTAGAGTTGTAAGAGGAAAATGACGTTTAGCATAAACATAGTGGTAAGGGATAGATATGAAAGAGGCTTGGCTCACTGCTTCCTCCTACTCTCCTAGCATCCTGTGCTGCAGAGAATGTCACTGTGGTGTACGGAATGGAGGGGGGCACCATTTCTGTCAACTGCACTTATAACCCCTGGCAGCAGCGGTGGAGAGAAAAGAGCTGGTGCAAGCAGATCGATGAGACCAAGTGCCAACATGTGGTGAGCGCCCGACGCCTCTGGCTGCCATTCCTAAAGAACAGGAATGGCACCACCTCCATCAGTGACAATGTCCGTGAGGGGGTCCTGACGGTGACCATGAAGCGACTCAAGAAGCAGGATGCTGGATTGTACCAGTGCAAAACCGACTACCTGGGGGAAACAAAGAGCTTAGGGAAGGTGCAAGTTGAAGTGCTGACAGGTACGTCCTGGGGCTCTGAGTTTCATGAGTTCCTGAGTTGCTACTTAAATTTCACCTGGGTCTGCAGATGCCAAGGCCTCACTTTAGTAAACATCTACTTTTGTCTTACTCTAAGGATGTACATGACCTCACTGTTACAGGACTTCTAACATGTCATCCCCTTATTGCTGCCCAGATTAAGCTCCTAGCACAGAGCCCAGTGCCCAATCTCACCTTGGTTACCTATGCCTAGCTGGGCCACTGGTGTTGGTGACACCAATGAATATCACCCAGAAACATATGCAGACTAAACTGTTCTGTTTCTATCATCAGCTGTCCTGGAGACCCAAATGCCAGAGGAGCCTAGTGCTGTGCAGAGCATCTCCAGGTAAGCCATAAAACTCCTCATGCTGGGATCTCTAGTCTTCCTAGGACTAAAGCAGATCAGCATCAGCAACCCCATTTGAACCTGAGGCATACCACCACAGGCATATTCTCTACCTCCTCCTAATCCATGACAATTCTCAGAGCTGCTGTGTGGTTTCTAAACAGCAGCTTTATCTTAATCCAGAAAATGCAGTGCTTCAGTGCCAAGCAAAACAACTCCTGCAGATCATAATTTATCCGTATGCGAGATCTTGCAGTTAAAACCTATTATAGTTGTTCTAACCTCCCAGGCTCTGTTTTGCACAGGCAGGGATTGTCTGTTGCAGGAGATGTTACCATCTTCACATTGTATACTACAAGAGTTTCTTTAAAGATTGAACCATCCCCTTCATGGCTAAGCTTTATTGTTGTATTTATGGTTCCCCATAGCATCCCTCCTGAAGCTGATTTCACTGTCTTCTATTTCATTGCTGGATTCCTGGTTACTAAGTTCATGGTGGCTGTGCTGATCTTTATAATTGGCAACAGTAGGAAGAACCGAGAACCAGAGCAGAACCCAAACTTGAATGAGCAGCAGGTCCTCCCTTTCACTGGTGACCTTGCACATGATGGAATCAGCCCCTCCTGGGAGAGCACTGCTTAGACCTAAACCAAAGGGAATCCACAGGGAAATGAACATCAAGCATTTGCAGGCAAAGCTTTGCCACCTGCCGTAAGGAAAGGATTGCCTACTAAACACAGGTATTGATGAACCTATCACTCTAGAGAGGGAATGTCACCATCTACCACCCCTTCTCATTGGTGCTGACCAACTTTTTCCAACACAACTGAACTGAAAAGATGCTGCCAGTAACACCTGAACCTAATGGAAGAGGATGGGATCGAGGGCCAGGGAGAAAGGAGGAATATGAATTCTTTCTGTCAAGAGATCCAGCACAGACTTATCTATGTGCAGAGATGCTTCCCCAAGCATGGTAAAGGTGAGAGAGCTCTGCTCAGTTTTCCACCCAGCTCATTGCTAGGCCAGAAAAAACTTTGCTGCTCTGTACAGCTACTGGCAAATGCTTTGTTGTAAATGAAACTACTGATACACCAGCGAACATAAATAGAAGTTCAGGTAACACATCTCAATGACCATGTGTTGAGCAACTCACAGACACATCCACATAATGTAAAAATGGAAAGACATGGTTCTGTCTCAAATCTCCGAGAAACTTCTCCTGATGCATTGAAGATCAGTGTTAAAGAACTAATAGCTTTTTTCAAGGCGTCCTACATGTCTCTACAAAATGCTCGAATACTTCCGCCAAAAGCATGAAATATAACCAGAACTAGATGGTTTGTGTTGAAAGCTAATATTATTATTTGTCTAGAAATCAGCTTTTTAACTGAGATTCCACACTCTAAAGACTGAAGCTTTTGACACACTTCTGGTAGTGCAATGCTCTGCTATCATCTCCAGTCACTGCCAGTAGCACCACACCACCAGGCAGAGTTATTCCAGATATTCACCCCCAGTATCATTCCACCAAGGTCTGAACTGAGACCCATCAACTTCATGTCATCTCAGAGCAGTGCCAGGTGAGAGATTCTGTCTTTCCAAGGTGATGAAGACTAGCTCCCAAAAATTGCCTTGGACAGTGTGGATCCTTGGTGAACAGTCACTATGGAAAGGCGTAAGGAACTACAGAACATAACAGAAAGGGATGTGAAGACTATACGCAGCTCTAAGCCTGCTTCCTCATTTCTCAAATGATTTTGTGAACCAAGAATGAACTGTCTCTCTGTATTTCTTCCTGTATTTTTTCTACCCTCTCAAGGGGATGTTACCAACATGTGATCATTGTTCATCGCTCCCCAAAGTGAAGCTGCATTTAGCTCTCCCAGGAAGACCCCAAACCTAAGGGCATTCACACTTCTTTTCCCTGCACTGCCTGCAAAGCTAAATAAAATCAAACTGATTATCTGACTTAGTGTGGATTCATGATAAAGAGCTGCAGTACACCAGATCACAATACATCACCCAGAGAAGAGGTAACACTTAGAACATGCTGGTGTGTTTATAATGTATAGAAATGCTCTAAGCCAGGTGGGCAGGTTGGCACATCCAGCCAGTTCCATTTAGCACCATGCAGAAACAGCAGCTCAGATCCCAAAACCAGATCAGGCTATGTATGGTTGTGCTCTGTCTAAACTGATTTCCTCTATTTCCAGAGGGTAAATTAGCCCATACACAGTTGCACACCGCTGCAGCTGCACTAACACAAACCTAGCTTCAGTATTCCTGGATGGTACTGTGGTGCCCAGCTAGACGTGCTATAAAACAAGGGAATCACAGCTCTAACCAGGAGATCTGGGTCCTAGTTCCAGCTCCAACCTGTTGAGAGACCTCAGGCAGGGCCATCCACTGCCTCTGTGATGGCACAGTGATGATTGTCCACCACTATACAAGGGCTTTGGGAACGAGAGAGATAAAACTTGCATTTAAGTGCAAAGCAGCAGTAAGGATTAACACATCCAACTGAAAGCTGCTCTGTAATATATCAAGGTAGCACTACAGACCGAAAATGCCTATTTTCTTTCCAGCCCACACAGCCTGATTGCTAAATATGGCTATCTAGACAACAAGATATTTAAAGTGAAAAAACAGCCAGTAAACATTATGCAGCCTTCCCACCCAATAAGTAATATTAAGATTGTGGTTAAAAGATATTCTCAGCAATTCCAAACTGGCATTATCACTCTAGGCAGCAGATGACTGCAAGTGAGAGAGCAAGTTAGCTTCCTCTGCAACAGAGAATTTCTCAGCGATAAAGAAGCTCTGGGATACATTTTTTTTCATCTGTGCCCTAAAATACTTTCTAGTTCAGGATGGGGGGTTTTCCAGCCCTGCTGTTCTTGCTGACACTACCAGGTAAGGCTCAGAGACTCTTCATTTCTCCTAGGAACAGGATGCTCTCTGTGCTGTTGCATGCATTGCACGCTGTTATTTGCTTGAGCACTTTTTATTCAGGCCATCTATAGCCAGGCACAGAATGAGATTCACGGAAGTCAATGAGGGGAGGAAATGTTCAGCCTGAAATTTGGTTATTTTAATTATACAAGCTTTTGGGTTCTCATTTTTGTCTACAGTAGTTCTGTATTTTGTCCAGAAACTGAACTTCATGGTGGGACATTTGGCAATCTTTGCCCATCTGAGACCTTTCTCTCCCACTATTGTGAAGTTCTCAGTCTGAAATCATCTAGCATGTGGGGAGGAAAATCTGTGTTTGTTGCTCTCTCCCAGATCAGGTATTGTGAGCAGTGTCATAGACAGGCTAGCTGCTGTTTGCTTGCTTACTGCAAATAAATACTGAGTCCACAGAGAGGAACAATAGGAATAACAATGGAAAAAGGGTAGTGGCACTAAGGCTAAGCACAGATGTTTATTTAGGCAAACCTGCAGAGTTAAATTACTCTTCTCAGAGGCCCACCGTGAGGGACCCAGTGGGAAAAAACTGCCATACTAAGCTGTGACTAGTTGTAGCATTATTTTCTTCTTTCTTTGGAAGGATCACGCATGGCAGGAGAGGACATGCAAGTGTTTCTGCATACAGAGGGAGAGTCCTTCAGAGCTAACTGCTCATATGATGTGCACAAGAATTTACATGAGAAGAAATTTTGGTGCAAGGAGCTGTCAGAAAAATCTTGTCTAGTCTTAGCCTTGAATTCCCCTTTAAAAGAAAGGATTAACCTTAACCATGCACTGCATCGTTCAGTTGACCTGATAGACTTAGGACGTGGCTGGTTTTCTGTGATCATGACAGCACTTCGAAGAGAGGATTCTGGCACATATCCGTGTGGGGTGATCTGAAGAATATTCTGCTGCAAAGAATACAGATGGTGGTTTCACTTGAGGGTGAGCTATGAGGTCAACAGTGCACCATGGGAGACAGCCAAAATAAATCAAGAATGATATGTCATCTCCATTTTTGTTTCACAGCAAAACATGGTGTATCTAGATGCAGAGATCCCACTAGAAGTTATCAAGGACAGGGTAAAACCCTATTATATAGCTCAATATAGAACCACAATATGTACCTATATGTATGTAGAGGCAGAACTGGCCAGGAAATTATTTTTGCCATATGAAATCAAAAAGTTTCAAAGGAAAAAAAAATAAAAATTTATGGATTACCATCAAAAACCTTGAATACAATTTTGTAGGATTGTATTAATCAAAAATAAATGGGTTTGGGACAGAAATATTTCAAGTAAGTTGATGAAAACTAAAAAACAATACTTGCTTTTGCACAAAATTTTCCATTCTGTTAAAAGGGTTTTACAGTCACAGAAACCTTTCACACAGAAAAGCTTTGATAACTCACATATAAGACTCGTGAGATGGAGCAACACCATCTTAAACTTGAACACATGTATGATGCATAAGAAATATGCTGAGGTGGCTCCATGTCCCAGCACCTGGGGAATTTGACAGCAATAACAGCCCTGGAACCTGATACAGCCCATGTTCAGAAAGGGCAGCAGTAATCCAAATTTCCCATTTGCCACCCCAAACTTATCTCCAGTGACCACCATCCTCAGACTGGGGCTGGTTATTTCCTTGTCTTCTGCAAGTTCTCTTCGTGCTGATGTTAGCTCTGCTCCTTTGTTGGATGAGATGTACACCACCATGGGGATTGCTTTTTCCTGTCTTTTCTCCCTCTAATGAATCACCACTCTATGTTCTTTAGAACCTGTAAGACCATTTGCAAAAAAAAGGAACTCCCTGTCCCTCCATTGCTCCTATTCTGTGATAGCCAAATCAGGAAACTTCAACATTTTATTTGGTGCAAAATGGAGTCCTGAATTAGATGTCAACCTATTATCAGAGGTAACTCTGATCAAAGTATCGTTAAAGTAGGAAGGACTGAAATGATGAATGACTTCTCATGGAAAATGATTAGAGTGTGGCTGAAAAAGCTCCGACTTAATGACTCAGGAGAATATCATCTTGAGAGCCAGGGGAGAAACAAACTACTGAATAGGATCGTGCTGGAAGTTTTGGGTGAGTTAATCAAAGAATTAATGATCTTCTAAAAGTCAGCAATTTCTTACCACTTGACAAGAAAGATTACAGGTCAATGTTAAAGAGCTCTCTTCTGAGCCTGGAAATTTCCTGAGACACAGATAATTCCTGAATTTCTTTTTTTTAAACAGATTTTTGATACATACTAATGGTATAAACAAATTGCAGCCAACTGATGAGGGGAGTCTGGCTTGGCTTCATTGGCTAATGAAATTTTACATTTACATCAGCAGATGAAAGACTCCAAGCAATCTGAATCTTTGCTTGAATTTCTACCTGAGTTCATCTCTTTGCCACTGCTCATTAGTAAACTTCTGTATATATTTTAACACTTTACTTCCTTTTCTGCTTTTACCCAGCCCGGGAGGCAGAAAAACAGAAGATACTTAGTGGAAGCTATTCTTTGATTTTTCTGATGTGACTGAAAAATGTGTATGGGAATCATATGACGCATCTTTTTTCTAAGATGCTTCCTTTCTAACAGCATTCAAGTGCCCAAATAAGCAATTCAGTTTTCATATCGTTCTCTAAAACAGCATAACTTTTCATGGCTGACCTATACCTTCTACAAAACTTGTCTCCTGCAGGAGCTGTCCTTTCCCTTTGAACTGTCACAGGACCCAAACTTGTAAGGAAAGCAGAAACCATATCTCATTTGTCCCTCTGCACATGATATAATCATTGAATAAGTAGGTTTTCCAAGGCGTCATGCAATCAAGTATCAAATATTTTGCAAGAATGAAAAAACACCAGAGGACCACAACCCAAAGGGAAGAAAACTGGAATCACAGTATGTCTGTTCTTGTCCTACTATCTACTTACTACTGGCTCTCTGGCTGGGCCTACACTTGATGTTTTCATTTAGATACACTGATAACAGGTACTATCCAACAACCTAAACAAAACTCCCAGCTATTTCCTAAGGAACTGATTGATCCCATTCCAGTGATTCAGCTGCATTAATAAATCTTCTTTTACTGGTAAATAGCACAGGATGAATATTCTTGTTCAACTTCACAATTTCATAGCTAACAAGCAAGCAGTGACTCCGGACCATTCTACAAACGTGCAAAGCAGGATTTTTTAGCATAAGAAAAAGTCACCAGGGATGGATTGATGTGGGAAAATCACCTACTCTTGTTTTTTTTTCAAGGGGAAAATTGGAATCGGGATGCAGATTTAGACACCATTTCATTTCCCACTAAGAAGGGGGATGTTGCCAACCCCACAGATGACAGCAATAAGGATCAGAGGTAAAAAACAAAGACTCCCAGACTCTAAGTATAGCATTCTGGATGCACTGCAGGATTTGAGGAGTGGTGTAACAAACAACTGAAGCATGTGCATGCACACACATACACACAAACAGGCTTCCCCTTCTCCCCTGTAGAGTTTGGTCCAACCTTCCCAAGTCCCATGAAAAGCTGTAGAATGTTTCTATCAGTTTCAGGAGCACTAAGTGAGGCCTCTACTGAAGATGCTCAGTTTGACTGTGTTCATCTTTTTTACCCAGTAAAAAAGGGACAACTATATGGCCCACGCAACGCTACAATGACTCTGCCTTTTGTACAAGCAGACCAGCCTAAGATGAATCCCAGTTAAACAACATAGCATGTCAGACAAGAGTTATTACCAGGCCTGATCAAAGGTGACCCTATTAATGATCCTGATCAAAGACAGACCATAAGAAGGGCTACTGCATCCTGATGAGGGATGCCTTTGAACTCTGGTAGCACTACAAATGACTGCAGGAAGAGAATTCAAACTCCTGAGTATTCCCCAGGCTTGCCAAGTGCCAAAGAAAATACAGCTGGGATGGATCCTCTGTAGCTGTAGATCAGTACTGACCTCATGGAACCACGCTTGTTTAGAAACAACATGGGTAATATTTGCATGCTGAATTTTTATCCTGGAACCATAATCCATTTTCAAACACACAAAATCCCCTCCCAAATTAACCCAGTCACCTCTGGTGCTGTAAATAGTAATGGAGATATCATGCTTTTCCCTGCAGGACCCTCTATGCTTTCATGGTGCTGAGTTCCTTCCTGCCTACAACTGCTCTGATTGCTACTGTTATACTCCTCGTCACCACTTATATCAGAAGGAAAAAGGCAGGTAAAGCTCCCTAATCCTCTTGTCTAGTTTTCCTGCCCCTACAGCTTGTCGTCCCACCACCCTGAATGTAAGCAAGGTCTGTTCATAGCAATCATTGTTCAGGGAGGCAATGAGACTGAGCTGAGAGTGAAATGCAAGATGTGAGTTAAATCACAGGGAAGGGACAGTGGGGGTAGTGATTTTTAAAATGAAAAGGTAAAGGTGTGGTTTTACACTCAAAGGAGATTCTGTCCTTCATGGCAGGAAAAGAGAGGGACTTTGGCAGACATCCTTCCTTCAGCCAAGCAGCACTGCAGGTAAGACATCATCAAAAATCCCACATTCCTGGTGCTTTGTTTGATCTCTGTCATGCAGAGACACTGGCTCTCTGTTCACCACTCACGGGAGCTATAAAGCAGTACCATGCATCCTACAGTGGACGTAGCATCCACTCAAGCTAGCACACTAAAGCCAGCTGTCTATATTTGTTGATTGTCTGACATCTTGTTGCAAAGCAGACACAACCTAACTCGGTTATTTGAGTAAGTCATAGCCCTTCTGCATATTTTTGTTTATAGTACTCAGAAAAATAAATGTAGTAACAAATATATAATTTTGATAATTAACTGGCCTTGAATCTTCAGTAACATCACCAAAGGTTCTCATCAAAGGAAAACTTTGCTAGTTGCAATCGCCCTAAATATTTAGTGTGTCAACAGTTGCTGCACCTTTCTACCTAGTCCCTTAAATCTGAGGAAGTAAAGTTTTGTGTAAGAGAAGTTTTCTAAACTGCTCTGAGCACACGTTCCCTTTTCCCATGCAAACCCTCCCCTCTTCCCCAGTTTCATGATACAAGGAGAAAATATTTGTGGTTGTAGATGAACCAAGATTAATATTCAGAAGCAAAAATGCTGAATTTCTTTTTAATTTCTCATTCTTTGTGGTTTCTCAGAAGGACAGAAGAAACAAAGCAATTAAAATGCCAGACGAGGAACTGAATTATAGTACAACATATGCTGCCATAAGGCACCAACCTCAGACAAAGCCTGAAGATGTTATATACGTCAACATACAGCCTTCACCAGAAGTTTTCTTCCACGCTCAAGAACCACCAGACAATTCAGTTTCCTCAGGGTCTGTGGAATATGGTACTGTTACCTTCAGAGCCGCAACTCCACATTCTGGAACTGAAAAGAGAAAAACAGGTCCACCTAAACAAAGCAGCACAAAGCCTTGGGCTTATTCACAGAATTTTGCTGAACTGCACTTAGAAACAATCCATTTATAACCAGTTGCTGAAGCTGGATACATATGGGGTGCAAGGCAGAAAGCAACTGAAAGGATGAGGCACATGGATGCACAAACCTTCCCTGAAAAACTAACTGCACTTTTCTAATAGTACAGCATCACAATTCAGCTATTGGTAAGCAAATCTAGTGGAAGGCTATGGTATATTTGCTTTTTCCAAATTGCTCTATTTTTAAACAACAGGCAACTATAAACCCCAAAACAGGAAACTGGTTCTCTCTGGTAGCAGCTGATACAGTGCCACAGTCAACAAAGGGCTGTGAGATATGGGAACACGATCCTCTTTTTTAGACTTTCAACTTCAACAGCTCACTTAAATACTCATATATAAAATGTTAATTATTGCCCGCTCTGATAAGATCCAGGTCAGCAAAGTGGCAAAGAATCTGCTTTATTTTAAAACATATGAGTTGTTTCACGGGCTTCAGAGAGACAAGTAACGCACTTGACATGTTTTAGTAAACAAGGGTCTTGTTGAAAAATATTTGTCTACCTTACAGTATAAAATGTCTTCAGCTTGAACACATGGGCACAGAATTTACACCCAAAGTTATTTGGTGTGCATATTGGCTATTTTTACAAAGAAATAACTTTGTATTTCCTTGCCTTTGGTGCTTGTTGTTTATTAATGCCACGCCTATGCTACAGTGTAAATCTAGCTTGACTTCATTACAAATTACACACATTTTGATCAAACTACTGAATCCTGTTATCATGGCCATATGTGCAAACATCCATTAGGGATTATGGATAAATCCCAAAATTAATCTGAGATTTTCATCTTAATTCCGTGAGTTGGGCCCGAGGATGCTGAATAAGATACAAAAAAGGCTTTAATTTTTTGGTATTAAGATTCCAAGAAGACTCCAACTTAGGTACTGGGTGGCATGGGAGGAAAGGGACGTGAAAAGGCAGAGAAGACGCCATGAATCATATAAACTCCACTCTGCCTGTGAATGCTTGTACAATTTTGAGGTGGGGGGGAGAGAGAGAGGGGAAAGAAGGAAATTCTGTTGACTGGTCTGATGTGGCTACATGATAGCAGGCTTTTTGCCATTATATCTGTCCTGGTTTTGGCTGGGGTAGAGTTAATTTTCTTCATAGTAGCTGGTCTGGGGCTGCGTTTTGGATTTGTGCTGGAAACGGTGTGGATAACACAGGGATGTTTCAGTTACTGCTGAGCAGTGCTTACATGGAGTCAAGGCCTTTTCTGCTCCTCACCCCACCCCACCAGCGAGCAGGCTGGGGGGGCACAAGGAGTTGGGAGGGGACACGGCCAGGACAGCTGACCCCAACTGACCCAAGGGATGTCCCACACCATATGGCGTCATGCTCAGCATGTAAAGCTGGGGGAAGAAGGAGGAAGAGGGGGACGTTTGGAGCAATGGCATTTGTCTTCCCAAGTAACCGTTACATGTGAGGGAGCCCTGCTTTCCTGGAGATGGCCGAACACCTGCCTGCCCATGGGAAGGAGGGAATGAATTCCTTGTTTTGCTTTGCTTGCGTGTGCGGGTTTTGCTTTACTTATTAAACTGTCTTCATCTCAACCCACGAGTTTTCTCACTTTTACCCTTCCAATTCTCTCCCCCATCCCCCCTGGGAGGAGTGAGTGAGTGGCTGTGTGGCGCCCAGTTGCGGGCTGGGTTAAACCATGACAATATCTGAGATTATTTTGTCCCTCTATTACAAATTCTCTGAAAATAAAGCTAGGAAAAAACATAGTAATAGCTAAAGAAATCAATTTCTGGCTTCCTAAACAGGCTTGCAGCATTGCATTCTTTACTTCCTGTCCCAACTTCCCATGTTCTGTTCTTGCATACTGTTATTTCCTTCGGTTTTGGTTTTTTTTTTTTTTTGGTCATTACTGCATTGATCAACTCTGGAAAGAATTAATGACTGACACCTTTGTGCTTTGGGTCATTTCTGAGATGTCAAAAGTGTTAGTGTGGGAACCATACCATTAAGGACTGAAATGATACACAACAGGAAAGACAAATAGTTAACATAATAGGCTTCAATATACAAATTCCACTCCTTATTTAGCCTGTTTGACTCTCGGAAAGCACGTAAAACTTTGTATGCCCAAATTCCTCATCTGGGTGCAATGGCATATACAGTGAAAGTTCTGGGGGCCTCAGATCCTAAAGTAATAGAAGTTAAATAACTAACTTAATAGAGAGGCTTACTGGTATACACTTCTTTCTGCCTACAAAGCTGAAGATGATCTACTATCATATGATGAATTTGAGGGTGTTTCTAGGGACAGTTTATCTATCTCTATGGATGGCATCAGCCCTCTGTCACAAAATGTAAATACGTAACTGCCTGATTTAAAGTAAAGACACAAGAAATAATCTCAAATCTTTCTAAATTTGTAACATCTTACAGGTATTTTCCTTCTGTGCAAATGATGGAGATTTGCTAGTAACCTGAACTGCCTACAATGAAGGAACAATTATCATAAGACACAGTTTAGATTGGCATGTTCAGTAGTTAAGTTTGGAAAACATCAGCAGGCCATCCAATCTCCTTGTTATGCTTAGCTGTGGAACCCCATTCAGGAACGGTCTAACTTATGTACGAGCAGCCTCTGGACTTCTGGGACATTACAAACCTGGCCATGTCTTCAGATAAGCCTGACAGAGACAGCTAGTTAGAGACCTAGTTCTAGATTGGCTGTTGAATAGTGGTGTAGATGTGCATCTGGCTAATGTCTCTGACGTCCTCCCAGCTTATCTTTCATTTGGTGGTAGCAGGAAATAAAGTTGTGGCATTCTCAGAACTGGGCGTATCAGATGGGCAGGGCACGGCTGACAGGATATAAGAGGAGAGGAGTTTTTTCTAAGACAGAGGCTATTAGTTGATACATTCTGTTGCAGTGCCTCCAGACATCTCTGTCCTTCTACAGGACGTCTAGTTAAAAATCATTCCAAATCTAAACATTCTCTGCAGCCTATGCTGAAATAGTTATTTGTTTCTTCTTTGTTTCACTTCAAAAGCACTAAACACTAAGAGGACCATTTTCATCTCTAATAGGGAAAATATCCATATGACTAATGGCTGGGCACCTTCATCTGTTACCTCCTGTTCACTGCAAAGAGCTCTTGCCCTAAGTGTACTATAAGAACATAACAATCATATAATAAATTATAAATTATACTCTAGAGATTCTGCTACAGTCATCATAGTACTATGCCATCTAAGTGCTTTCCCGCAGCAGTTTTGCAAATTGGGTAAAATGTGCCATATGCATACGAAGCCATGGAGATATGATCAAAAGGCAGAGATGAAAAGGACGGTATTTTATTAGCCCCTATGTAAACCATACAGTTTGCTCCATGTCTTGAAAGCCCCACAGAAAGCAAAATGGTAAACTAAACTGAATTTTGGATATACTGCTTGAGTACAAAACTACAGAGACCAAGGAGTCTCCTGCTAGACAAAACAAAGCTGGCTCATTCATACCTTTCCTCTTCCTCTGGAAGTAACTGAAACATGAGAACGTTTTTGGAACAAATGATTGCCTCTAACTCCTCCAAGTACAAAGAATCAACAAAGTGTCGTTGTGTGAAGAACCTAAAGAAAGAGAAACTCCAGCACTTACCACCCTATTCAGCTCACATTAGTAGTACAAAATTTTATTAATTCTATTCACTTTAGAATACCTGTTCAGTTGTTCTCAACTTCTTGCCTTACTTCCCTCCCATGCCCAGCAATTGCAAAATACTGATTACCAGAAAGGAAAACTAAACAATAAAGGAGAAGATCCTAGCAACCATGACTAGCCCAAGATTAGCAGATAGATGAACATTCTCTCCAAAGCAAGGGATTGCTTTAAATTAGTCTGCTCCTGTTCTTGTTAGGGAACTGAAAAGAATTTCAAATTAAGAATAAAGCAAAAAGCTGTAAAAATCAATATCCCGAGTGGCTTTGTAATCAGATAACCTATTATGTGCTGAGGGCACTCCCTCCAGGCGTTCGATGCCTGCTTACTCCCTTGTGCCACTGCCCTTCATGCTCTTCCGTATTCACAAATCTTCAGCTGTGAGGTCCTTGAGAATGTATTCTGCTCTATTTGCCAAGAATCACACTTTCAGCATTTCTGCATTTCATCATGATTGCAGAGCTGCCAGCAATACAGTGACAGAAAACCAGGCCAGCTTTCTTCAGGACCCACTCTGACTGCCAGCCTGTGGGGGCTTTGCAGCACATAACAGCGTCTGAGTTAGGAGGCCAGATCCTGTACATTCAGCAGAGGGAAAAAGGCATCTTCAGGAGATACTTCCAAATAGCAGGACCTAACTGGATGCGCTGAACGGCCTGTTGAACTGCCAAAAACTTCTGTTTCACCTATGGGGACACCGTACCCACTAATTTAGACAGTGTATGGTAATGCCCCATTATAGCTGGCGTTAGAAGTACACACCAATTTTCCATTGGAGCTCTGGGACCACTTCAGTGTAGCTAAATACAAACTCATCCAGTATTTCCAAGCTGTTTTATGGATAGTGTAAAGATCACAGTTGGTGATCTGTCACTCACAGTTGGTTCACTTGGAAGACACCATTAAGGCATCCACTGCAGGAGAAAGAAACACAATAGTGTTTGGGGTAAAACTTGCCTTTTTTGTTCTGTTTGTTGCCAGCTAGCAATATTCATATGTGCTTTCAACCTTTGCTAGCAGAGAGATGCTTTTGCACCAGTGAGGGCAAAACCAGGCCCCCAGAACTGCAGTAGTGACTATTGTTCTTTCAAGAACATAGCTTATAGCTACAAACACCTGTGAAGTTCAGTGTACCCCTTCTAAAAGAGCGCCTATCCCAAGAACACAGGAAAAAAAAAAATAGGCAGAACATAATGTTTTGGGTTTTTTATATGGCTGCTTTTAACCCAAAGAGCTTTGCAAACTGTAGACATACACAGGAACAGTTTCAACAATATTGTAACATACAACTACTTGATACCACACAAAGATTACCTAGCAGTGAGGGACCTCAGCCTTGATAAAAGTATTTATGTCATCGTAGTGAATGTTTAAGTTACAATACTGCTGAGAGATCCTGAGCAGTACCCGTGGAAGAACCAGCATGCCTGAGAGGGATTAGCAGGCAGACATGGAAACTGACTCTCTCTTAAACCTTTCAAAGCCTGCTCAATCCTCTTAAGAGGAAAACTTCCTTTTGTGCCAAAACACAAGAAATAAGCTCTTTCTAAGGGTGTCCATTCAGACATATTTGGCCAAAAAAGATAATGACATGATACCTGGGAATTTGGAAACAAGAAGAAACTGCCTTCCTGGAAGGTAACCAAGAATATAAAGGAATGAATGTCTTAGAAAGAAGAGCATTTGGGTAACATGAAGTTGGATTGTCATCTCTTACACTTACGCAACCCTGTACAGATTCCATCACTGCACCCATAGGACACTCCCTGTGCTCCAGGGCAGCTTCTATATAAACACTGGATTCTTCTGTATGGCCTTTCAGGGGTAATTATTCAATGCAATGAATCCTGCAGCAAGCATGCAAAGAGACTGAAATGTCACCGAGGCATGCTGAGCATTATGCCAAGAGATATCCAGGAGCTGGCTAGCTATGGAAGGGACATATGGAAATGCCCGGACTACCGGGCATTTCCCTTAATGATTAGAATGGTAATTTTTCTTTCAAACAATAATTGCTGTGCATCCTCTTTCCTCCTCTGAACATTTTCCCCACATTCAAAGGACACGCAAAAGCAACACTGGCCAGCTCAAAGCAGCCCTCCTTCCCTCCCCCAGCTCAGCGAGGCCATTTCCCAATTCCAGGAGGCTCACAGCAGCTTGCCTGGGCTCAGAGCTGAAAGGCAAGGCCTCCTTCCACCCTTCCTCAAGCCCTTCCTCAAACAATCCAGCTCCTGCATGCAAACAACCCTACAGCCGCCATCTTGAGGCACTACCTTAGCCTGAGAGGAAGAGCAGCAGGGCAAGATGGAGGCCCTCCTCACCAGCCAATCAGAGGTGTCCCAGAGCAACACCCATCCAATGAACACCCACGGTCAGCTTCCCTCAGCCAATCAGCTTCTAGCACTCACCAGCAGCCGGGCCCCAAGGTCAGGCAGAGCCATCCCCTCAGGCAGCAAGACGGCAGGATGGGGATGGAGGGGAAGATGAACACCAAGATGTCCAGGCCCTTCCCCACAGGGCCAGAAGTGCAGCAGGCGCACCCAGCCATCCCCCAAGGTGAAGGTAGAGCTGACCCCTTCTCCTCCCTGCTTTCATGGAGGGCAGGAAAGCTCACTGGCCGCCTAGGTGTTTCTCAGCAGTGCTAGAACCACCACCTGCCCTCGCTGCTCCCTCTTCACCACTCCGTGTCACTGCTGCCACTTGACTGAAAAGAGCAGAAGGTCTGAAAAATGGAGCCAAAGCTTGTTCTTGGTTTATAAATTTTTATTAGCTGGATAGTGTACACAGTACTTACAATTGCATCTATTAAAGACCAAAATACACTTGAAAAAATGCATCATATAAAAAAAATTATAAACTTTTAACTATATACAAACTTTGCCTTACATTATGTTAATCTCAGTACCCTCCCACACCCATTCACAAAAGATTTTGTCCCCCCCCTCTTTTTAACATGCAAGGCCTTAAAGCCATTTAGCATCACTTGAGGACCATTTTCCACAGCCCATTCTTTACACCCATATAAAACTGGGTTTTGATCGGTTCGCTGCTCCAGTGCTCTCTGGGTCAATCGACCACGTTTCTCATTCTCCCCGAGCCGCCTCTTTTATCCTCATCCACACTTTTATGCACTCCCAAAGTGGAGTTTTTGCTCAAGTGTAGCCAATCCACAAAGTATTCTCGTTTAATTACTAGAGAGGTTTGAACTTGATGACGTCTCCAATTTAACAAATTTACCCAGGAAAAGAAAGCAGACTTTTTTGATAACATGGTGTTGACCGATAACTCCAGTCTCACCAAGCAAACACTACTTTTAGAAGTGAATACACATAACCCAAAGCAAATGAAAAATATGACAGTAGCACTCAGGCTTTCACATCACTATTTAAAGTATTAACGATAAGACTTCCTATATAACACAAATCCATAGGTCTTAATACACATTCTACAACAACAGATCAGAGAACCTATATATGAAGGTCTTATTGGGAAAAAAGTTCTAGCTGTTCTGAAGAAGTTTACAAGTTCTTTAAGAAAAGAAGTAATTACTCATTAAAAAAAATACCTATGTCAGAGCAGTAATCTTGCTTCCCTAACTTCCAACTCTCAGAGGGGGTTCTCCAGAGACTAGCCATCAGTTGAAGAGCAGAAATGTTATGGAGAGGCTGTCTTACTCCAGCACAGAAATATTCCTCCAGCACATGAATACGCCACTGACAAAATGTACAGATGATCTACAAAACTATTTACAATAATGCTGCAAATTCAACTAAAGCAAATTTTTTGTTATTCCTTCACTAAAAGAGAGCTACATATTTCCTGAAATGGGTGACCTCACAAGAAATGCTAGGTGAGGATTTCATAGTTGCCCACTGAAGAAAATAAGCACCATGCTCTAATTGGCCTAGTATTTTAAGGCGGAAGCAACCAAAGGCACCAAAGATGCCATCAATGCAATGGAGGTAAACAAATGCCTTTTGAATCATTAGAAAAAAAATCCTAATGTAAGATTTGTGAGCAGAGCGTTAGATTACCAATATAATTTAAGACAAAATCGAAAGAAAGAACATTTATTTGCATGTAAAGAACGAGGCCACTTCCTTCCACAGCTGCAGGTGTCACTGTGCGTTGAACAGTTTCTTTCTCAGCTTCAGTTCACCAGGTCAGCTGTGAAAGGGTAAGAACATGGAACTAAAAATTCAGAAAGAAAATGAACTGAACTCCATTTAGAAAATCCAGCTGCCTAACTAGAAATACCAAATCTGCATTTCTTCTTTGTTCTTTCACTGGCTATGTTCCTTCACAGATGGCTGACCTAAACATTGTCATCCTTAGTATCTAGACAGGCACACTCTTCCTCCAAGATTGCCTGCTGGCAATGTAGAATCTAACATTTCTCCACATTTCTGCTCCTTCCTCTTGCGTTCCTTCCCATCTTCTCATACGCTTAGGTCTACTATTTCTTTCATCCAAAGTAAACAGAATTTTCAAGGCGCTCTCTTTCAGTACCCTCCCAGTCTTCTACAACTTGCTATTTTGTCCTCCATTTTGCATTTAGTCATAAGCTTTCAGTAAATGGGAAAAGACATAGGAGGGAGATAATATGGGTTCCATTTTTCAAGTTTCATTTACTTTTTTTGTCACTTGAAAACAGAATTCACTGAATTTAAACCAGTCTCTCCTGTCCTTGGATGCTTTCCTCAAAAACACCCCACCCTTTGCTACTTTATCTATTCAGGTTCATAATCACCTCCCTCAGTAACAATGCCTGGCAATATTTCCAATCCATGCTTAACTGCCATGATGCAGTTTTATGTTTTACAGAACACAAAAATTGGAAGAGATGGGACTATAGCGTGCAGGTGATACACAGAGAACCTGTAAAACTCATTCAACATGGGAGGAGACAGGCATGGAAAGATGCAAGTATCACCTGTTAAAATGCTTATGAACTACAGCTTCCATCGCCAAATTTCAAATCATTAAGAATGGAGCAAGCTTAAAATCTGTAATGAGCTATAGAATTAAAGATAATGATATGTTTTGTCGAGATACTCAGCCAGAAGCCAGCTATAGGTCATGAAAAAATCCTTTTTTTAAAGTGTAAGCACTCCTCCTTCATTAAGTGCCACATTTTTTTTTTAATTTAAAGAGGATAGTCTATAAAAAGCCCGAAAGGTTCATCAATATCTGCCTTCATTTGGTTAACAGTCCTTCAGTTACATCAGGATGAGCTGAGTTGAGTTGCCCTATGCTTCTGCTGTCATGAAACAATCCCTCACTCTGTGTAGAATGAGAGAATTGTGGAACTGATTTAGAACAGACATCAAGAAACACCATCACAAAGATGGTCAAGTGCTATCACTCGGAGATTGCAGATCTTATGTCTTTTGGAGGAACCATGCACTGGACTGGCAAGTTAGAAGGAAGATTAAAGAAAGAAATCCTTTGGAAGAGAGTCACTTAGAAGTTTTAATCCTTTTTATACTAGCATCCACTTTTCTTCCAAAGCAACAACCACTGGCAATAAACATACTAAAAAACACCAAGAGATTACTTTTACTATTTAAATCCTTATCCCCACATCACCCTCTCCCCTCTTACTTCTTGGAACAGATACACAACATATCAAGTTCTGTAATAATCTTGAAATATTTCTATCATTGTGACTGGATGGCTGAACTTTTCCCAGAGAAGAGCTTGCTGTTTACATATTTTACAAGGTGGAACTTCAAAGAACCCCCTTCAGTTTCTGCCAGTTTCAGAAGTGCAGATGCAACAACAGGGAACAGTTCAGTTGACAATACAGTCCAAAGGTGTAAGGAGTGAATGTAAATAACAAGTCTCTGCTGGGAAAACAAAGTACTGTGGTGTAGCCACGTCAGTGCTGGTTGCTATAAACTGCATTATGTCTCTGTACCAAGGGCCATAACTCCAAGAGGTCTTTCCTGGCCCTGCTTCAGCATGCCAGAGTTATTGCTGATCACTGAGTCAGTGGCACACTCTCACCCATGGCCAATCTTAATGCAAGAGATGTTTAAAAGCAAAAAAAAAAAAAAAAAAAAAAAATGTTAAAAAAAAAAAAAAAAAAAAAAAAAAGGCATGAACAGTCAGACTCTGAAATCGCTGTGCTGGATCAGAAGAGTATACCAAGAAAGTCATTAAGTTTCTATTTGTTGAGTCAACTGCAGTTAAAATCTCGACCACATACTGAAAACGTGGTGCTTGTTCTGTAGAAAAGGATAGGCTGTGATATGGCGATTGTCCCGTTGAAAGACTCGCTTGATACGCTGGAAAGGTAGGACAGACTTGCAGAAGGGACGGGAATTCTGTTCAGTTATTTTTTTTCTTTAAGCAGTGGTTAGGAGACTCTGATCATCTGTGTCATTGCTTCTTCATTGGCCTGAGTTGGATCCTACAGATTCAAAATACATATCATGTTGTAACTTCAACATTTTTCCCGTAACAGCAGAGAGAATCACGCACAACTCTATCAAGAGGAGATACTCCTGCCCCCTCCCTTGATCTCTAAACATGTCATATTTTTCCAGGGTTTTACAGGCCAGTGTAAGAGAATGGGATATATAAATCCTAATAGTTCCTAGTAATGCATTGTTTCTGGTAGTAGGGAAGACCTAGTACTGGTCTAGTATTTGGAAAGGATTCCACTTCAGAATAAGAAATAGTCTTCCGCTAAAGCCACAGGACTGCTTTAAAGCACTAATCAACAACAGAATTTGCTAATTCTACTCCATTGTGTCCCTTCCTTTGAAAACCTGTCTTGCACTTTTAATGTAAATCAGTGTGCGGCTAAGAATCAGATATTAACATTTTTTCATTTTCCATCAGATGTAAGATAAGGTATTTCTACCTTTAACTCATGTCCTAAAAAAATACTTCTGGTATGCAACCAGAAAGGCTACAAAGACCGTATTTCTTAGGACAAACAAATACAAGCATTCTCTGTAAAACAAAGTGAGTACATTTCTATCAATGTTACTATAATTTAATTACTCAAGGCAAATAGACACTTGCTCTCTACAAGAAGTGAGACAGAAGGTTTCTTTACAATGCCTGAAACAAAGTCAAAGGCAGAGAGGGACAAAGGTCAGCAGCCTAATCCAAAAAAGAACAAGCAGAACAGTACAAAGACACCTCTAAAGTGTATTTTGAAGAACTGAAAGTGGCAGTTGTCCAAAGAACAGACAAAATTCTACTTACCTGCATATGAGGGCTGTCTTTTTCCTTTGGTGAGAAGAAACGTCCACCTTCTCCCCGCTTCCTGGCCATAGCATGACGATGCCGAGATTCATGCAAATATTTCTGCAACAATATAGAGAAGGTAATGAGAGACCAGCCTACTATTTGTAGTTCAGTACTTTCAGAAGGGGAAATTCCTGACCACTAGAAAAGCCTACCCAGTCCCCATCCTTCCCCAAAGATAAAGTGTTTACAGTAAATGCCCATTTGCAATACAGCTACGTGCATATTCAACAATTAAAAGCATGCAAAGGAAGCAGGACTGCCACCAAGGGAGTTAAAAAAAAAAAAAATTTACTCCGATGTAGCTTTATGAACAACAAAACAAAACACAAACAAAAACAAAACAAAACCAAAGAACACTAAGATTCCAGTCTTCATTTTCCAGCACAGGTGGTTTTCTGTGCCTTTCTCATAAAGCAACCCTGTATTAGATCTGAGTTATATTCTCACCCTTCTTTCTTTGGGAATTTTTCCCTCTGCTTCAAGTTTAGCACGTGCCTGCCTCCTCTTAAGGATCCGGTGATACTGCTTGGCATTTACATAGAGGGGCTCTTCTTCCAGCATTTCTGCTCCAGGCAAAGGTATTCTCTGGATAGCTGGTACTGATCCAGCTCCAGGTACCATCTGTGCAGAGGAGAATATGTTTTTAGTACTTGCAGCTCAGAACACAAAGTGAATGCAAAAAAGATTAAAAAAAAAAAAGTTAAAATGGAAAGTGTTTGGGTTTTGTCCAGATAATGCACCTACTTAAATTGAAAGGAGTAATAAAAGTTGTTCTCAAACTGCAGAACAAATTTAAACAAATCAATTACATATAAGTTCTGCTTGGTTTTTTTCATGATAATGGTAAAATTTCAGTACAACATACAATTCTATGACCATGTTACTGCTTCTTGTACAATTAAGCATACAGGACATGCCCATTGCTTCCCTTTCTTTTTGATTATCACTTATTTAATTTATATGATAATTTCAGAGCATTTCTTAAGCAAATATTACTTGTAGAGCTGCTGACATCTAGTGGGGACGAACAATAAAAGTCATGTTAAAAGGCATCACACTACAAAGATAAGAATTGGCAGAAAAAGCCCTCTTATGAATCAGAAAAACAAATACTAAGGGATCCTTAAGAAAAGCAATAGTTGATTCAATATTTTTAACCCTCTACTTATCAGTTAACAGCTTATTTTGCATTTCAGTTTCTAGATTTCTGATCTCAGTAACTGCTGTGGGAGAAAGTACAGAATACATAGATCGCAATAGCACACAGGCCATTAAAGCTGAAAACTTACCTTGTTTAAACTTTAAACCAATGGTAGCTACTGAGAAGACTGATCATATTAAGGTGACATGAATCTCAGACAACAGTTTGTGTACAGGCATCTTAAACCTCAACCTTTAAAAAGATCAATGGGAAGTTAAATACATACCATAACCATTCCACCTGAATTGACAACATTTCCAGCAACTGGCAGCGTCACTGTGACAGTCCCTTGTCCACTACTGGTTGTATTGGTGTTGGCTCCCGTTTGGACAATTTGCGCTCCAGCCAAACTGGCTGCTGGAATGGTGATCATGCCTGTAACAGGGACTGTAACTTTAAGAAAATAAACACAAAAGAAAAAAGAAAAAAAAGAAACAAAAACACGCACACAAAAAGAAGGGAACACCATTAGTCCCACTTCTGTTTTTTACTCATTCATCCTTCCATAACATGCAAAAAGATTTAGAAAAGCATTGCAAGTTACTAACTAAATTGCATCACCTGGTCTTCATACTTCCTATTTTTTGCATTTGTATCCGCACAGTAATTCCAGTGTCAGATAAGAGATCACATACTCTAAGGTGTAAAAGCAAACTTAAGTGTTTCTAGTCTAATAGCCCTTGCCAAAGAAAAGAGCCATATTTTATTTTTCTGGGGAAAGAACCGCAGGCTGCATTCCTGTATAATAACATAAACATCTCTTCTTCCATTCACTGTGCCAACAATTCAATGTCACAGCACTCACAGCACTACTAGTATTGCAACTCAATGTTTTCTTTGACAATAATTACAAGGCAATAAAAACCTATCAAAGAGATAATTAAGAAGTCCTGACTCTTTTCACACCAAAGCTCATACCTTGTTGGAGAATGGTTCCATCAGCATTAACTGGCTGATAGACTATGGTCTGGCCTTCAGCTGCTTGTGCTACCTGTTGTCCTTGAACTGCTATTTGTTGCTGGGTCTAAACAAAACAAAGAACACAGTAACTTTACAAATCGCTTATTTTTCAAATTTTACAATTCCTGAATTAACACATGGCGCTTAAGGTGTTTCAGGCATCTATTTCTTTTGCTTTATTACCAGCATCAAGAAATAGGATGGAGCACAAACCAATTGAACTGTAGATAAAATACCTAAGGCACATATAACATACTTCTTCTAACAGTGTAGTATTTAATATTGAAAGAAACAAGTTCTAGGTTTCCTGTCTCACTATGAATATGTTAAAGGAAGAACTATTCTGCTCAGAAATTTAATTGTGGTCCTAAACAAAAGAATAAGCAGAAAACCAAGGTATGACTAGACTACTTCACAAAATGGCGCAAGTATGAAATTAGCAATACTTCATGTTTTCAAATTTCAACTAATAGACAAAAACAACCATGAACCAATAAAATACAGAAACACAATGGATAAAAACATGCAATCTATTTATTCTGCCCCAGAGTTATGTATGAAAACACTACAAAAATATAAAATTTATTCTCAAGTTCTCCTCAATATTAATAATTCCTCCTTTTTTTTTTTTTCCTTTTTTTTACTTAACCATACCTTAAGTCATTTGTCAAGTTTCTCTTCCTATTTCTCTCAACAAAACCCTTTCATGCTGGTGCAGTTACCTGTGTCTGGCCAGCAGTAACTGCAGTCTGTGGCTGCTGTATAATGATCTGCTGGGTCTGGCCCTGCTGCCCCTGTACCTGCACAGCCTGCCCACCTTGAATCTGAATCTGACCTGGCTGGACCAACTGAATCTGTGGAAGAAAGAGTCAGAAAGGAACATTAACTATGCCTCTTATTTCTCCCTCCTTGGCCTCAGCATTACCAAATCATCTCTGAGGATGATTTACTGTTGCAAAGAAAAAGAAAGCACTGATTCTTCTCTTTTTCCACTTTAAAATGAAGAGTTTTAATTTATTCCTCCCTGTGACACAGCAGTCACAACCATGTAGAATAGAGGAAACATAACATGCTAGCGTCATTATGCCCTAGCAGTTCTCCACTGCTTACACAATAAAACAGTCGAAAGAAATAAAATATTCACATGAAACTAGGAATAATAATACTCAGGTGAAAGAAAAAAAAGGACTAAGATTTAAGATATCTGCAGAGTGTTAATTATCCAGCATACAGAAGCAGTCCTGGATATACACAAAAGCTGACTTCAGCTTTGCAGAGAAGTCCTTCCACCAACGTGGAACATTTCTTAGATTAGAAGAGAGAACTGGAATACGGTTTGACGCTTGAGCTTAAAAACCCAGTTATGGATTTTCCTCCAACAACCAGACTGTAAAGAACCTAACACAAAATATACTGGGTTTCAACAGAAGAAATTTTAAATAAACACTAAATAAACCTCTCAAAACACCGAGACATCATGTGCCTTCCTGGACTGTGCTGAGCTTGATTCCTAAATCCCATTCTCAAATCGCTAGAACACTTTCATTATGCCACTGTTACAGTTCTTCCCTTTGCTTTTGAGGAACACACTTTGAGCACCTGTTTAAATTTAAAAACTGTCTTTTAGACAAATATTTCAAAATAATTGCTTCTAATAAAATCCATTTTCTATACCTTCTACAGTATTACCTTCTGTGCAATGGAAATGTTTAAATTCACCTTCAGCCATCACATATTAGATGAACTCAAGCACAACAGTTATTTTCAGGAAGCTTAAACAAATAAATTATCTTAAATAAATAAGAAAAATTTTTCATCTTTCTGAGCCATAGATTGAGTAGGCACCAGATCACCACCTATACTGCAAAGGCCAGTTAAAATAAAAACAACAGTAAAAAAACCAAACAAAACCCCCTAAACCAACTCCAGCTGTATTTTAATGGACTTCATTTAAAAGGTTTGCACCATCCCATAAAATACAAAAATCAAATACACAAAGAATTTTCATTGCATTCTTAACACGCAGCTCACTGCCAGATCCATAGCTGGAGAACAACCGTATTTGCCCAGTTTATTTTAAGAGTGCTGAGGGTGAGAACATCACAGTTCATTCTCTGCAATTTATCTTAAATAAAATTAGGGTTATCTCACCTGCTGCAGTCCCTGTGTTCCAGAAACGGGGACTTGCATGATTGTCTGGCCCTGACCCCCAGGCACAGCCTGCACCATGATCGGCTGGCCAGTTGATGTGATCAGCTGACCTCCGCTTACTTGTACCATTAGTGGTTGACCTTGGACCTAGGAAACAGGAGAAAAAACAAACAGAACAATGAAAAAGTCTGGTGACGTGAAGCCAGAAACCGAAGTGGCTACCACGTGAGGCTAAATGCTTACCTATTTTAATGCAGTGGCCAGAGAACCTGAGCAACAGTCCCCTGGGTTCATAATCAGCATCAAGTATCTTTAGTTTCTAAAACTTTTCCTGTGATGTGCTGCTGGATTTAGTAAATTATCTTTTTCTGTTGCAGTCTAACCAAAACTTGCAAGTCTAATTGCAATAAAGCATGAAAAGCATAGCTAAATTTTCCAGACACAATAACTATATTCATGCACAGCCCGAGAGCAAAGTGTAATACAAGAAACTTCATTATCCACATCACTATTACTAGTTTTTAATTGGGGTTCCTAATGAGAAAGAGCTCTAAATAAGCTATTCTGAGAGAGATTCCGAGGTAGTTTCAACTCTCTGCAACTACATGCTTACAACATTTCTGTTTCCTAACCAGTATGTAGCATGCGATGGTCTTAGAGAATCTTTTCATGGTTATTACGTGAAATTATCAATATAACAACACAAAATGTACTTCAGTAAGGAAGAGTGAAAGAAAATGAGCAGCAGCCACTTCTTGGCCCAACAAAGCTTACAGCGGATTTATAAATTCAGCTGTAGTAAGAGTCTCTGGACTCCTGGACCAGGTATATCTCTGGTCACTAGGAAAAAGGCCAACGAAAAGAAAAGCAAGGGGAAAACCTCTCTGTTTAAATACCCTTACCCGCTAAGTCTCCAAACTCCCCAGAATATATCTTTATAAAAAGATATATTATATTATCTTTATAATTTTCCTGTATTTATAGGAAAATACCATACCTCCATGGCTTAAATGTGAAATGAATCTTATGAACTAGGTAACCACTCTTTACCACGCTCTGAGTTGTTTATAAACAAGAGCAACACAACATGATAAAAAGTCACCGAGTTCTTGGGGTTTCTACCTGTAAATTTCAAGAATATGCAGTAGCAAACGCTCACTCTTCAACCACTGTAGAATACCAGACTAAACATCAGTACAGATTTTCAGCACATACTGAGCTACCTAAAAAAGCTTCACTTTGCATAGTTCAAATACCTTAGTGAATTATATGCTACGGAAACAATCACAGTTGTACCTCGGTGATCAATGCCTACATAGAATATTGTTGACTTTACAGGTCACCTAATATCCTTGCGACACTGTTCTGTCCCTCAACCTTGTAACTGTCACATACAAGTCCCTAACAAAAATCAGTAGTACTTGTTTTGAACTGAACACAGAGAGAGAGAGAGAAGCATGCTCACGTCAGCCACAGAGAAGCACAGTCAGCAGTACAACATCCAACAAGCAGAAAGAAAAATGATACATTCCAGGATTCTTGTTAATGTATTAGAGCGAGCGCAAAAAAAAAAGGGGGGGGGGCACATAACAACGACCAGGAGGCCACAGTGACCCAAGCAATTCAAGTCAACCAGCTTTTCGTATTTTAACTCTGAACATAAAAAATGCTGTGTTCAACTTTACACCTGGCAAGACCATTCCAGCCTCTTGGAACTCTCCTTCTCTGAAGAATTAAAAACCAAACAAAATCAAAATACTGAGTGAAAAATGCATTACTAAACTGCTATGGCTATCCAGGGTTCATCAACTCCTTTAAAAGCCTCCTACGTGAGCTAATGAAGTTTGCAAGACAGGAAACACTTCACATTGAAACAAATCAGGGTTCAAAATAACCTTCCATTTCCTTCCAATTTGCAATGTAATTACTGTTAGGATACATACTTCTCCTGGGTTTCCCTGTGTTGTTCACACGTAAATAAGAAATCAGATCTCTCAATCCCACAGAGGCCAATATTGTCCCCAGGTGCCCTTTTTAATCACAGACGAAAAAGTTTCACTCTTCAAGCTCATGGGTCATCTACCACCTCTCTGTCCTTCTTTCACATAGCGAAGACACAAAACTGCTCACAGTGGATATCAGAAACCTAGTCTTGAAACTACAGGAAATCTTTGGGTTCTCTCTCTTGACTATTACTTCCTCATTTTGCTGTTTTTTGCTTTAACTCCCATTTCAACCACTATTCACTTTCAGAATTACATCAGCA
>NW_008825105.1:2067550-2072286 GCF_000699105.1 Pygoscelis adeliae
CATGAATGCATCAGGGTTTCTGGCATGCACCTGAGATCCAATGAAAAGCTATATCCCACACTCTTCATGAAAAACCCTACAGCTAGCATAAAGCACAGATACTACTGCTAACAGATTTTCCCGTTCCTATTTCAAACCCTGGAAAAAAACACAGCATTAGATATGTGGCAATGGTGAGAGTCATGCAGTGCTCACAAACACAATTAGAGAGATCACCACTACCTGGAGGGTCTGGACTTGCTGGCCTGAGGCGGATGCCACCTGGGCCTCAGTCTGCAACTGGACAGCAGTGACACCACCCTGCTGCTGGGAATAGGAACAGGAATAGCTTGAAACATGGAAATGCACAGCTCTGACAAGAGACGACGACACTTTGCTGGAAGAGGGTGAATTTAAAATTCATACACACTGCTCTTGGAACATAAGGAATGTGAATAAGTTTAGCAAACCTAAGAACGGAATACCAACAAAACCACGTAAGATGCTGACAGGCTTCAATATCCCAAACAAAAATCACTTACGAAGAACAGAAGAGATTATTTTGCAGAATTTAAAATCTCAGCTTCAGTGTTTTAGACTGCTACCTTTCTGCTTAATGTTTCCTTTCACTGCCCAGGTTTCTTACTGTGAAGGGGTTCCAGATTTTTGTCAGACTTGTTAGTTACAAAAAAGGCCATAAATTCCTTTCTGCACAGAACAGCAGCACAGATGACTACAGTTTAAGCTTCATCTATGTCACACCTTCATCAATGTCTGCCCACCACTGACCTTGAAGGACAATCTTGAGAGGCTGCAAGAGCAGTTAAATCTAAAAGCCTTTTCTATCTTTAGCCTCTTTAGTAAGAGTCCCAAAATAATCTGTTAACTGTGTTAGCATTTGGGAGATGAAGGACATCTCTCTAACAGAAGTTGTACTACAACAGGCCTGTTAAAAAACATTTATTTTAGAAAAACATTTCACGTCAAATACAACACAGGCTTTAAGAGCATGTACTATAAATGAAACAAGCCAAGGTATGTTTTTACCTCCCTTTTACCTACAAAGTGTCAATAAAACCAAATATATCTTTGGTTACCTGCTGGAAGCAGGTATTTTTGATAATTCTTAAGATATAATTTTTTAACCTCAAGTACAATCTTGTTCTGACTCAAAAAGTCAACTTCAACTAAATTCAATGGAAGAAGCTGGTCCCCGCTATCAAACGCTCAAATAGGCTGATGCAAAGCAAAGCGTATCTCACTGAAAACATAATCCAGTGGCTCATTCATTTGCATGACAAACTAAGAAACTCCTCATCTTGAACTAGAACAAACATAAGCTGCAACAAAAATTCAGCACCAGCACAGCTCATCTGAAAATGCCTTACTATAGCTGAATGGGCGAAGCTTAACAACAGTAAAAATCTATAAACCCTTAAAAAAACCCAGCTCTGCTCATCTGCACATTATAACATGAACTAGAAACTTCTTTCTGGAATGGATGAATTCATCCAAAGCTACATGTTTTGTTGCAATTCCTGTACTGTGTGTTCATTTTGATCCACCTGTAGTTCTAAGACAAAGGATCTCCATCAATACTTCTTTTGAGAAAGCTACAGAAACCCTCTATGGGCTTGAACAAAACCTATTTCAATTTTGGGGGGAATCTACATTGTTCCTTGTGGACAACTGACCGTATTAATATTGGGTTTCCTCCTTTTCAGAGAGGATTTGTTACTTTCCTCACGTCACTACCAGTTTGCAAACTCCCTGCTACACTGAAATTTGGTAACTTGTATACCTGCAATTTTATTAATTTAATTTTATAGTAAGTGTTTTTTTAAAAAACGTATTTACTCTGACTTCAAGTCAAGTCAGATCACTGACCACTGATAAGGTGACAGAAGTCAGGTAAACACACATCCAGACAGTATCATGAAGCATCTTGCTGGTTCTGTGAAACTCTGAAAAGTACAAAAAGATTTGTAACTCGGCACTGGCAATGCCAGCTCACCCGTTATCACTTTCCATACCTGCTGCTGAATCTGTCCAGCCTGCACAACGATCTGCTCTGTGGAACTGTTACTATTCGCCGTGTACTGCTCCATAGCGCTTCAGTTCCAATACGATAAAAGGCACACCTCAGCCTGTGTATCTGGCAAGGCAAGTTAAAAAAAGCAGGTGATTATCGTCCCAAGGTTGGAAGATTAGTATTATCTTACAATAGCTGAAAAGCAAACCATCTGCTGACATTGAGGTCAGAATCACACAGTAAGAGCCGCTGTTTAATCAAGGACCTACCACCTCTTTCATAACGTCACCTTACTTTTCATTGAGTAACAAAACTAGAATTGTAATTTCAAGAACACATAACTTGACTGAGAAGCAAAAAGTATCTCAATCTCAATTCTGTCGTTATCTTCAGGCAATCAAATAGTAGCTACGGATCTGATTCTCTTCCTGTTTTACCCCTCGAGTCTGCGTATTCTGGGCTACAGACAGTTGCCTACACTGCATATTGGTGGAGAAGAGGGGTGTTGTCACTAAAAAACCTCACAAAATACAAAGTTTAGGTGTAAAAGCAAACTACATTTCAAGAATTCAACAAAGCTAAGTGAAACTGTCTCTCCTTCCCCAACTACGCAGCACTCCCTCCTCATCTCTCTTTCTTCTCTTCCTACTTTCACGTATTTTGAAAATAGCCAGCAGACTTCTCACTGCTTCCATCCTTTTACTGCCTCTCGTTTCTTGGACCCTTGCCGACACATATGAAGAACACACTGTTGAAACAAAATACTTAGTTCCATTACCTCCTTCTCCCTCGCATTTATTCCCTTCTCAGTTGATCAACAAGGGAAGAATTCTTACTATTACTTTTAATGAGGTATTTGATTTATGCTATGACTGAACAAGTACCTGCTACATTAGTGAAAAAGCAGCCTGTAACTTTAATCTTTGAAGTCTAAAGCAACAAAAAACCAGGCCCCTTCAGTTTTCAAAGAAACGCACACAAAATTTATTCACAACTTTAACTAACTGTAACTGTTGCTGTGGTTACTACTGTAATGACACCTCTCACACTTCCTGCTCTTTAACTTTAAAACATCCTTTGTACTTCAGTGTCTTGCATTTATCTTAAGAACATTCTTTTTTTCATCGACTTATTCCTCACCGTGACCTAAGCAAACACGCAATGATTTTACATTTTGTTGTTTTCTTGCACGTTAACACTAAATGTCGCTCACCTACAAAAATAAACGATTAACCAGTATGTATCATGAAACACCAGAAGCATGCTCGTTACAGGGGGCATAACACTCAGCTATAATAATGTAAGAACCTTCTCAGCCCCTATCAGATCTTTTTTCCAGAATAAGGATGTAATGATGCTGAGCCTGGAGATCACAAAGATAATCTGAGTCACAGCACCGAAAGGCACTACATTTGACTGCAATTTTAACTCTATCCTTGGCCCATTTAGTAAGAGTTTTTCACAGCCTGCCAGAATAAAAGGAGATAAATATTCTTTCTGAGGATGATACTGGCTACTGAGGTTCTCGTTTCAATTTTGCACTGTATACTTAATTTCTGCCCTAAATGCCTGTGGGCCTGTCAGAAAACAGCTCCCACATTTCATTCTGCAGGGAAGTATTTCAATAGCAAGCACAGGATGCCAGTAAACGGCATTTGCCAGAAGTTCTCTGGCTTCCTTAGCGCCACAACCAATACTCAAGCACAGGCATACCTCTGCTCGGGAATGCTTCTTCACAGACCCCCGTATCAAGCCCCTGTCTTCTTTACTTAAAATATTAGCAGCATTGTAATCCTAACTCTCTGCACCAGCTGTGGCTAGCCAAAGTTACAAGCAGGAGATTTTACGTGTGCTGGATCGTAGTCCTCCAAGGGATTACTTCATTCCCTTCATTAAAACACAGAGCAGCAGCGTTACTGTATCAAAGTTAAATTTTAAAGATCGCTGATCTACTTCAATGGCACGCTCCTCCCACAGCTGATCTCACCAGTCGGCTCCTCCTCACCCAGCCCTTGTCTGCACTGAAAATGACTTAGTGTTCTCTCAGTACATATTAATATACATATATATATACACACGTATGAGGCGATAGAAGCTGCATCAACAACGGTTCTCTTGGCAAGTAAGTTATGCTAAGGACAAACGAGTGCGGTAAACTGTGCTAGGACCTGAGCTAGCTTGAAAGCATCGTTTTAAAACGTGCTGCACTCTGAAGCAACATTACTAAATTGGCAGAAGTTTCTAGGGCAGACCCTGTCAATCCACCCGGATGACGGCTGTCCTCTCAGGACGCCAGTGGAGGACAGACGCCCACGCGAAGCCAAAGACAGGATTTAACCGAACAGCACAGGCCCCGCTCTTATCTCCCACCGTTCGGCAGGATAAAACATGTGGTACGCAGATTTTGTTTCCGACCTCCTTATCGAACACGCGAGTCAATTGGAGTGCACCCAGGGACGTTTTTCTTTTATCGCAGAAAGCCGCAGGCCTGGGGGTTTTCTCGGCGGGCAGAGCACGCTGCGCTGTGCTCAGGCGGACGAGGCAATGCCCTGCAGCTCACGGAGGAGAACGCGAGGTAGCAGCGGGGCCCCTCGCTCCCGCAAAAAGGGCAGTTTCTCCTCACAGGGGAGCACGTGGCTGGCGACATTTGGCGTCCAGGTGCGTTTAGGGGAGGCGGGAGGGGGAACGCGCACACCCGCTTCAGCGGCACGCTGGCAGCCCCGGG
>NW_008825105.1:2073409-2114453 GCF_000699105.1 Pygoscelis adeliae
GGAAGGGCCGGGTTGGGCGATGTGGGGGGCGCTGGGGAGGTTCTTCGTGGTGCAAGCCCCGGCCCGGCGGATCGTTCTTCACACCGCGTCGGCGGGTGTGACCTGCTGAAGGGTTTCCTGAAGGGGCGGGGGTGACTTGGAGGAGGATGGAAGGCCCGTGGGTGCCAGTTGGGTGGTGGCCCTAGATTGAGGCCTAGTTGCACCTCATGGGTGGAGCTGTGGGGCTGCAGCAGGAAAGCTCGTGCCACACTTTTTGGGGGTACTGGCCGCCTCCTCTTCTGTTTTCAGTGGGTGTCTTGATTGTCCCAGCTGTCCCATAGATAAAGTAGGCTCAGCCTTGCACCTTCTGGTCCACCAGCTTATTGCCTAGTTTGGGATTCTTAATAACTCTGTCTTTCTCTCCGTCATCTTTCCAGCTGCAGGAGTCTTCACCATAGCCCACGTTACCATGGCCACCCACTTCTCCAAGGATCAGGAGGAGAGAGTGCGTAGAAAATGGGTTATCTGGGCTACTGCTGTGATGCGTGTCGCTAAAGAGACCTTCCTGTCCCCCTAATAACATGGCAGCAGGCTGTACCATGTGGCTTTTTGGAGGAAAGTGGCTGATATTGCTAAATTTCTTGGGCTTTCGTGCTTATGTCAGTGATGCAGATGCTGTTCAACAGCACAGTGCTTACCTACTTAACTAAATGTCTGGGGGTATCCAGCACTGACATGCTGACAGTATGTGCTTCAGCACACATGCTGAAGGTGTGCGCTAATCCAGTTGTACTATTACATAATTTTCCTTTTTAAGCATTGATTTTGTAAAAATAACTGCTCAGCTGGCATGTAGTACTCATAACTGATCTTGTAGAAAAGTTACCTGTATGTTGGGTTCATAATTCATGCCAACTCATTTACTTGTGAACTGCATCTTAAACTCGCTGCCTTACACTCATTGCTGTACAGGCTTGCCAAATTCCCTCTCACCTGAGTATTCTCTTGTCTGAGTCTGCACTCAGCTGATTTTTATTTACCCTTCTGTTTGTGGTGTTTTCCAGATCAAGTGTGTTAAGGGGGACCTTTTCTCATGCCCCCAGACGGACTCATTGGCTCATTGCATCAGCGAGGATTGTCGCATGGGTGCAGGCATAGCTGTTCTTTTTAAGAAAAAGTTTGGAGGCGTACAAGAGCTGTTGGATCAACGTGAGTGATACACGTGGGGTGGACATGCAGGAGCTGAAGGGAAAACCTTGATTTCCAGCAGTAAGGGTATTCCAAGCTACTTGGGGTGCGGGGGGATTAAGTAGTGGAGTGTAACGGTTTTAAAAATACCTTCTTCATTTCTTCACTTTAGAAAAGAAGACTGGGGAGGTGGCGGTTCTCCAAAGAGAGGACCGATACATTTACTACCTGGTAAGAGTGGGCCATTACTCAGGCACTTCCCTGTAATTAAACTGTATTAGATGTGATGATGAAGGCTTTAATAGTTGTGGGTTTTTTGAGTATGCTCTTCTGAATAAGAGCTGTGAGATGTATTACTCAAATACTGCTAGTTGAGGAGGAGCCAAGCTTTCTTCTGTATGTATATTTAAACTTCAAATTGACAGAACTAGCTGCTAAACTATACTATTTTAAGCTGTGAAACATAGTTCTTTTTCCCTTCACAGTAGCAAGTCTGGGTGTGGAGTTTGAGTGTAGTGGAATGTGTTTTTGAAAAAAAGAAAAGTTTGCAGTGATCATGCCAAAGGCAAAACTGACCTTTTACGTTTATGCTTAGATTACGAAGAAGAAAGTTTCTCACAAACCAACATATGAGAGTATGCGAAAGAGTTTAGAAGCTATGAAAGCTCACTGTCTAAACAATGGAGTTACTGACATTTCCATGCCTAGGTAAGAAAATTAGTTACTGTGGTGTGAATATTTCAGTGTTTCTTGCATAGAAGGATGTTTGAGAGATGATCCTCTACCGTGAAGTAAGAGTTCAAGTATCCACTTCTATTCAACTCTTCTGTTCAATTGTGCAAATGAAATTTGCATTCCCTGTGTGTTTAGATGATAGCAAAACATACAGGCTTGGTTGTTTCCTTATTTTAACTGCATTACGTTGATTTATGGTGAGCTGAGTTAGTGCTGCATAAAACTGTAGCTGCTTGAAGGGCTAGTTGTTGACAGCATGCTCCAAAAGAGGCCATTACAGCTGTTTCGGTGTCTTATTTTCCAGGATTGGATGTGGGCTTGACCGCCTGGATTGGAATAAAGTTTCAGCAATACTTGGAGAAGTGTTTGAAGACACAGATATAAAGATCACAGTTTACACTCTGTGAGCAAAAGAGTTTAAAGAGAACCCCATTTCCCTTGCTTTCAGGAGTGGAAACCTGTTAACTGGTGAGGGGGGAAACTGCATGCTGAGCACATCCTTCGTCTGAGCGTAGCTCACTCTTGTGTTGGCAGTGGCTTTTAACAACAACAACAAAAAAAAACAACTCCAGAGCAGCTAGTTTGGGATGTAGTGTTCAGGGAGCCTGTGAAGAAGGCAGGGGTGTTGCAGCAACCCTGTGGGAGTTCCTGGTCTGTCCCTGCAAGCCACCAGATGTCACTGGTCCTCCGCGGAGCACCTGCCTGCAGTAGAGCTTCTACTTAAAGCTGACAGTTCCTGTGCAGAGTGAAATTGGAGCTGTCTGTTGCTTAGGTATTTGTTGGTTTGTAGTTACGGTTGATAATGATGAGCTGTGGAGCCCTGTCACTTTTGTTTTTTAAAGTTTTGCAATGTTCATGTCTGGCATACAGTTTACTTACACTGTTCATTGTAGGACTAAAAATTTAATTTCTACATTCTGGCCACAAATAAAATCTTTTGTTACGAGATTGTACTCACTAAGAATCATGCTGTCAACATTAAATAAATAGCTCTTCAGTACTCTGCTGTCAGATCAGAGCACGGTGGTTTTGAAAAACATACCTATGTCTGTATGTGTTGTGGCTGTATTCTAGAGGAAAGCTGGGTTTTGAAGGGGAATGCTGGAGGTGTGTAAAGACACCTTGTGGGTGCATTTTATAGCATATAATTGGTATAGTTTGCAGAACTCGGTTTTCCGAGAACCCACACATGTGAATGACTGATGGGCTGTAAAAAGTCATAGTATGGAGTTTAAGGTTTGTTTTTCGTATTTCTTTTTTAGTGCATTTGTAGTTTAGCTGTTATATGTAGGTTGGTGTTTGATGTCACCAATAGCAAAAGCAAATCAGTAACACAGTTCATCAGACCGCTGGTAAACACTTGATTTTTGACAGTTTGATTCCAGTACTGAAGAACTGTCATATACTCTGCATTTCCTTCACGTTTGTTTTTCCCCACCCTCCCATAATAACAAATCTTTGACTTCTGCTGTACTGAATGCCCAGAAAAATGCCAGATAAGTTGAATAAACCTAAAAGATGGGACATAACGGTTGAGAAGTTTTTAGCATAACGTAGGGTTCCAAATGGGTTTTCGCTGTGAATTGAATGGGTGGAGTGTTTTGTGTTCTGAGCATTGTGGGTTAATCTGTATTGTGCGGTTTCTTTGCTGATGCAGATCTGCAAATCCTGTTTGTGTCTTTAAGAGCTTCATATTATTACTCTCCCTGTTTGTTGACCGTCCTTTGTAAACTTGTTTTTGGTGGATAATTGCTGTAGCTGAATACACAACTGAAAGAAAAATAAACTCAGTAAGACAAATGGGAACTTGGAGTATTAAGCCGATCAAGAGTGGACATCGAGACTGCTCATTGATTTAGTCTTTATGCTTATTTATGTTTGTTTTTTAAATCTAGTGGCAAAGAGATGAAATCCACAGTGGCTCCACAAGGGTGTTCTCATTGCTGCTTGTTTTTTCTGTCTTGAAAATTTATGCCAGAATCTAGCGCAGTTGACTGAGGTACGAGACAGGTGCGGTCAGCATTCTGTGTGTGTGTCTAGCACCATTCCAGCTTGTGACGGTGCAGGAGAAACCAACATGAAGAACTGATGGGAAGAACAAACCTTATCTGACTCAGTTTCTTAGCTGATGAGCGTCCCTGTGACCCTTGTGTGGTCTGTGTCTTGCTTTACACAGAAAGTGATAACGCCCATATTCTCTCTCTGTATTCCACACTTGTATGTGCTTTTGAATTTTTTTTGGCATATAGTAATTCTCCCTTCTCATCATGCTGCACTTCAGCTACGAAATATTTCATACGTGGCCGTCCCAGGATGTCTCACTTGTCAGATTAAATTTAGGACTTCTTGCAAATAGAGAAGAAGGAATAAACAGTGCTATAGCTTTTGCAGTGACTTCCAATTTTATTTCACTTTGCTTTTCCCAGTTTTATATCACAAACATTGAACAAGGGGAGAAAGTATTCGATGTATTTGAAATCAAGTACTTAGGGCTCCATTATAATAATAGCTCTGATTATTGAGGAGGACAGAGGAAGAAAACCCTTTTTTCATCTTAAATCCCTTTCTTTTTAATATTTATGAAGTATGTACTTTCTAAACGCATTTATCTAATCGGCAGCTTTGTTCTAAGATCTTTTCTTGTAAAGTAGTCCCAGTATGTGAGGCCTGCAGTCTTTCCTGCAGGTCCACTGCAATCCATTTCATTCAAGGCTTTAACCACACAGTATGTTGCTGCCTTTTTTCCTATCAGCAGAGGCAGCATGGATTTGTTTGGGGCAGGGGGGGAGGAACAAAATAAACCAAAAAATCCCAAACACCAAAGATCTCTGTTGTATATGTATTTGTAGTCCATCAGGGCCTAGTCTTCCAGAAGTTGGTACTCCATCCTGCTGGAATCAAAGCTTTGGAAAGCAGAAGTGTCCCAGATGTCCAAGTCTGTTGCATCTCTTCATAGGTCTTTTCTGAATTGGTCCTGGGAAAGGAGAAAGAGGTATGTTAGAAGCTTCAAATGCTTTCATGTTTTATGGCTTAAATAGGTGACGCTTTAGTATCCCTTAAAAAAAAAAAAAGGAATTCTGCAATGATAACTGTGATTTCCTTTAGTGGTGTTTTTTTTTTTTTCTAGAAGGCTAGGCTTTGGGGGGTGGGGGAAGTCCCCTTTTCTCTACATTCCTCTCACTGTTTCCACATGTGTCCTGAATATTGTGCATGTGGGGAACAATGAGGTATTCTTGTTGCACCTAGTGACCCTAGTACCTTTTTATTATTTATTCCTGGAGGTGTTTACTCTGAGGACAAAAAAAAAAAAAACCAACTCCACATCCCTTACGTGTCTGCTGTGGAGGAGCCCACTGTAGTGTTGCTACCCTTGAAGGGGTAAGTTACTGCCTAGGATTATTTTCAATATTCAGGTACAGGCAAACCCAGCCAGGTACATACGAGAGTAACAGGAACTGAAATTGGCTCTGGGTTTCGCCTTTAACAACCTGAAGAAAAAAGAGGAGTCTGTAATACTAATAGGAGGAGCTGGGTGACCAAGTGGAAATCCTCACTCACGTGAGCTTCAGTGCAAAATCTCAGCCAACTTCTCCTCATAATACTGGAAGTTCTCTTGAATGTCCTCCCATGGCGCGAAAGCCTTTGCTTCCTCTCCTTCCTCCTGTTCCACAAAGTTCTGCCAGACATACTCAAAGTCTTGAGGCTTCATAATCCTCAGCTTGCAGCCAGCTGACTTCATTTTTTTCAGGGCAGCCTGCATTTCTGGCTCTTCCCACATGAAGAGGCGCCCTACCATGATAGTCAGACGCAGGTTCTTGTTCTTCTTTAGGGTCTCAGTTATCCGATCAGCACAGGTCACGCAGGGACTGGAGGAGACGTACCAGGTGATGTTGTAGCGGAGGCTTGATTCGCACTTTGGTAAAATTGTGTTGAAGAAAGCCATTTCTGCATGGGCGGCCGCATGCTCGTCTTCCAGGTAACCCCGAGAAGTCACTGACTCTTTGCCTTGGGTCTCGACAACGTAACACAGGAAGGTTTTGTTCCTGCCTGAGCTGTATTCCACGTTCCTGAACTGGAATTTGAAAAATATGGCTGGGAGGCGCTCCCTATAAAGAGTGGAGAGGAGAGAAGCATCTCAGATTGGTTTAGTTCCTGTGTGATCTTGGACAAGTCGCTGCATCTATGATGGCTGCATCCCTCCGTGTATTAAAAGGAGATGCCTTTTAATAGGAGGATAAAAATACATTAAAAATTACAAGATACTCAGCTAGTTTTGCTGTGTGGTGCCGTTCTCACTACCTAGTCTTTTTCACTTAATTTTAACAAACTTGTGCTGGGAATTTCTGGTATCTGCATTGAGGTGTTTGAAGAGGAACTTGCTTCTGAAATGTATTTCTTGAGACTATGATGTTTACTGTTGGTAAGGAGGGACAGCAATTGGCATTTTCCCAGTCTTAATGCACCTGTAGACTGAACTGTGTTCTTCTACTGTTTTCTAGGCCATTAATACAGTTCTTTCAGTGTAGTGTTGAGATGTTAATGTGCAGGATCTGTTGTCCTAAATTGTTAGGATGATAACTCTGGCATTGCTAATTAGTGTTTTACCCCCAGCGCTTTTGCAGTCTGGATTTCCTCTGAGTAGAGGCAAGCGTGACTGACTAGTTGCAGTTGTTCTAGTTTTACTCTTCCAGTATCAGTTGAATACTAATATTCAGTAGGATTATGTTGTGACTTTGGTTTAATAAAATAGCTGAGATCAAATCTAACTTTGCTACGAGAACGTGTATTTCCCACTGAAATTTGATAACTGTCTCGTGGATACTACGGATAAACTTCAGATACTTTTTTTTTTTTTAGTGTTGTGCACCTCTTCCATTCTGGGTTTCTAAATGAGCATAATCCAAAGTGAATCATCGCAGTGAGTAATGTGTTTGCAGTCGTCTTTCACCCAAAGAATGTAGCCTGTTGTTATTTAGGGAAGTTAAAATTAGTCCCTTAAAATACTGTGTATAGTTTTTATGCATTGCTGATTGAAGAGGTGAAAAAGGAAAGCTGCATCATCCTATAGTACCTGTTACTTTTTAATGGAGTGCCAGGCTTTCCCGATTGCCCCCTGTGGCATCTAACTGTGGAGTACATCAGTACAAGAACTAGTACTTGGAAAATGTTAGGTGGAAAAATTAAAAAGATATTGCTGACAACATGCCTTGTGACCTGCTAAATGCTACAAAGGGTGGGAGTGAAGACTGCGCGGAGTAGCCAAAGCCAAAGTGAAATAATGAAAAGTAGTAACACAACATTTCATTTATTACGCACTAGTAATCTTCTGGCATGTTGTACTCCTCTCATCTGCGCTTTAGGTGGACCTGTAACCTTGATATTCCCAGTGAGGCAATAATGAATCTTTGTAAAACAGTAAGTGTCTTATTCATCCCTGTCTCATCTATAGTCAGACTATAATGTCAGGCCTCTCCAGGGGGTACGCTGAGCAAAGGTCAGGAGAGATTCTCAGACTCTTGGAAATTTTAATTGGGGAGAGCAATGAGGCTGCAGGAGTCAGTGGCAAAGTGTCGTTCTTGCTGAGAGGAAAGAACAATTTACGATGCAACGCCTCACAAGATGTCTCCAGAGACAGTGGAAGTGAAGGGTATGGAAAAGATTGAAGACAATCAAAATCAGTATGTTATGCTCGCTTAGTAATGTGGGAACCACGAGTGAACGTACCGTCAATTTGCTGGTGGGAAATGCCGGTATGGGCCACAGTGAAAATGTGGGATGGTTGCAGGTCAGGAATAAGGACTGCTCCTGAAGAGCTGGATCAGATGCCTTTTAAAATTAGTGGATGTCTTTCTATAGAGTGCAATGGATAAGGCTTTGCTAGGACTGCATGAAACACCCCAAATAGCATGATATTCTGTGTAAATCAGAGGGATTGGAACAGGAGTGTTTGAATAGAAAGACCAGGGAACAGGCACTTAGGAGTTCTTCATGTAATACCTGGCTGCAAATATTACATTACATACCATAAGCAAACAGCTTTTTGCTTAGATAAGAATTGGAAATAGTGTGCTGTCTAAATACATAGCTCAGAGTAAATTATAGTTATTGTCAAGCTGCTTTAGCTGTGTTATTTTAAAAGTTTAAATACAATTTTCCATAAATGTTTAATTCCACTTACAAAGTTTCAGAAATTTCTCTTCGGTATGTGTATATTCCATACTTATCTTAATGCAGCCAGGAATTTTCTTGCTGCCAAAGTCCTGTGGTATTTTTGGCTTTTGAGAAAGTTAAAACATAAAAGAACACCCTCTCTATTTAATTTTTTATGATACTACAGTAGTATCTAGGGTCCATTTGGGCCTGGTACACAGATTCGCAATAAAAGGCCTGGAGTTATAGTTCCCACTTCTGTTTTGGTTTTCCCAACAGTATGATTTTACAGATGAACGGCTTCGCTTGGAATATCAGTGTGCTATACCAGCCAAATGGTGTGAGAGTTGATGCGGTTAGGTTGGCACAGTCGTACCTTGTACTGAGAGAGGAAGATCATTAGTCTTCCAAATGCAAGAAGATGTACGAGTCGGAACAATTCTGTTCATAGAATTGCATCTACACTCGGAATATCTACCGTTGCTGTCAGTCAAGGACCACCATAATTCTTTTCACATATCATTGATTCGTGACAGTGGAAGTTTAGTGTACAAGTTTGGCTTTAGAAATTTCACTAGATACAGGTTTTCAGCTGCTTCTTAAATGCTATAATTAAACCCTTACATTGTTCAATTCTACTTAGATGAGATCTGCACAAGACAGGACTCAGACAATAGAAAAGCCTGTTTGGGAGCCTTCCCTGCTATTACTGTTTTAGGAGGCAGTGTATTAATGAGGGATGGGAAGCAGTAGTGTGGATACAGACTTTTATTTTCATTAATGAGCAAATAAATCATGCTATTTTGGTATGATTTGGTCTATGGTTCTCTGGTTTGCATTGAGAGTTTGCGCAAGCCTAGATAAGGGAAACTTGCACTGGCTTGCACAAGTTCTAAACTACCCAGAAAGACTACTTTAACTTTCTTTTCGTAGCATTTTGACCTCTGTTCCCTTACGTTAGATGACTTAAAGTTACCTGTTAGAGTGAGTCTCATTTTCTTTAAGTTGAATTGCAAGACTTCCACTGATTTTATTAAAGAGCATTATCAGACTCTAATTTAGCATAGTGCCTCTTATTCCCTGAACTCTTTTCTCTTCTTGCTCTTTGAGACAAAAAAAATTGACATGCTTCCGGGAATAGCACTTTTCCTGTTTTATATCCTAGATAACGAATGGTTCTTTGGTTAATGAGTTAATGATTCTTTAATTAATGATTTCTTTGAAGTCCAGCTATGTTGGGTCTGACATAAGCCACCCATTGCCTTGTTTCAGAGCTAAGTTTGTAAGGCTACAGTAAGTTGTTTTAAAATAACATCATGTATTTAAATGTAGCACATCAGAGTCACACGGAAGTTCATTCCTGATTTAACTCTCTTGACTGCAAAGCGGTTACATCAGTGATGAGGTTGAGTCTCTATGTTTTGATGAACTGCAGCGATCTGTTCCAGGATGTATTGACTCAGTGGTGTATTTAGTCAGGCCTTCCAGATGGATTTTATTGCTTATCATCTTGGCGCCTGTCTAAGATTATCTGGGATGTTCACCTAAATCTGTCCTCCTAGCAACATGGAATATGTATCAGCTTAATTAATAAGTTTCCGATGAAGAATATAAACAAAGCTAAGGGCATTTTCCAAGTCTGTAAGTAGCTGGCTGAGAGCTTGGAAAATTTGCTGATCATGGATACACAGGCAACCAATGAGCTGTGTGTGCTAGTTAGCAAGAATCTGCTTAATCCCATGTAAACCAGAGCAGGGAGGATGTTTTGGCACAAGTGTGAATTGTAAACTTCTGTCCTGACAGGGCTTAGCTGAGTCCTTGCTACGTGACTCTTCCAAGCAGTGGGGATGTGGGCAAGGTGTCTCTGGTCCTCTGAGTAATTGGAAAGCCCCGTAGTGAGTGATTCAGCAGTGAAAGAATGGGCAAGAACAAACCATTTGTACCGTAAGACTGCATACATACTTAAGTGCCATGTGCTGCATAATCTCACCTTTGAGTTACAGCATGCTTGGCAGATGACCCTCGTAACTTACTGCAAAGTGAAGTATTGTAATTGTATTTTTTATTTGGGTAGATTAAAACTCTTTCCAAACAACTGAGCTCCAAAATACCTTCCTGAAATAGCTGTGTCAACTACTACATAAAACTAAGCCAACTTCTTTGGAAACTCAGGTCTAGCTTTGAATACTTCCTGACTGTTCCTGAGTAAATGACTAGTTCTTGGCAAGCCTATTTTCCCATGTTTGAATGACGGGTGGTGTACAAATGTTAATATTATCCCTATTTTGCCTATTACCTATTATCCCTATTTTACCCATTGAGGCAGAAACCTCAGTCTCTAAGAGTGGTACTGGACTGAACAGATAATGTGCTTTTAAGTTTGCTGAAATAAGGTAGGCTGGAGGAATACAGCAGCTGCCCAGCATGACCCCAGTGCTGTTGCATGCTGGGTAGGAGAAGAGAATTAGAACTTCTAATGAGAGAATAAAAATGTGGGATTATCTAAAAGATGCTGTAAACTAGTAGGACGTATTCTTTAGATTTAAATATTTGTTCAATGACTATTTATACTATAGGTCATAGGTTATTTGAGCTGACAAATCAGTGTCCTTTTGCTTGCTCTTTGACAACTATTCACAAATAAACACGCTCATGCTGGGCTCATTGATTATAGAAAGTCTGCAGTGATCAACTGTAGCAGGAACCAAGGATTTATCACTGCTAGAAGGAGCCTCATTTACACCCTGGAGAAAGTGTAAATAAATGTGTCTACTTAAACCTCATGAAATGTTCACAGATGGGGCTTATATTTATCCAGAACTGTGTGGAGCCAAATGTTGACAAAAAAGGGGTTAATATTCTTAAAGAGAGTGATTAGGTTCCCAGTATTTTTTGTGTAAGCAGGACTCCTTAGAGCTATAAGCAGCAGCTTGAAAACTTGGCTGTGTGTCTTAAGATGCTCCTAATCCAAGGGCTAAAACTGAGATGCAGTGTAATTGAATTTAAGTGCTTCCACAGTTGCAGTTATGTGTTTTCTCATAATTCACATAACTGGCTTTATTGACTGAAAATTTGTAAATAATTAGAAAAATCCAAACAGTGATCGTACCAGGTTGAGGCACAGGCTAAACTCACAGGGTACTTCTTAAATCGAAAGTAAGAATTGCTGGATTTTTCTGTACCACTTTCAGGGTCCTTTAGGATTTCTGCTTTACTTCCTCATTCTCCCCTTTCATAGCCAGCATATTAGTCATAAGCTAATAATCAGAGGAGATTTGGTCATGATTCCTGCAGGAATTCACCAGATATTTATAAGCACTTTCCAAACAGTATTGTGATGAGGATGATATAAATACTCGCATAGTGACAGCTCTGTGGTCCCTCACCAAATGTCTGAGTACTTTCATTTCAGAAACTTAACCTCCTGTCTTGCTTGGTATCGGCGTATAGAATGTGAGAATCAGCTGGCACCAGCTTAATGTATGTAGGTACCACAGCACAGACTTTAACTCGAGGCTTCCTTGCATCGCCTGCCGCTCTTACTCTAGTACCTCTGCCCCGGTGCAGTTCCAGCAGTGCAGCTCACTCCTAAGCCTCAGCAGGTTAAAATTTTCCTATTGTTATCCCTTTCTGCAAGCACATGGCATCCCTCGCGTTCTTGCTGCCGCCTTTCCAGAGTGGAAAGTCCTGTCAAATTCTGCAACACCCCTGTCATTTCAACAAATAATTTCATTGCAGGATGACACTAAGAAAGTATTTTTCATCCATGATTAGCACACCAATTCCTATCCGGGTTGTTGGGGTTAGCAAGGAGTTTGAAAATACCGCCCACTTCCTTAGCAATTTCTAATTGCAAGTTACATGCTCTAAGGCTGAAAAATCTAATTTCCTCATTGAGATTCATTTTAGTGCATGTCTTAAGTGTCTACAAGTTGTCACCGTATGTGTTGTTGGTCCAATAGCTTATATAAACAATTTTTGGTGTCTTAGCTCCGTTCCTAGCAGAGGGATATACTTTTCTTAAAAGTCACTGCTCTAGCAGGCATGTATTATTTCTATGATTGTGCATGACAGAGACCAAAGGCTGTGTGTGAACTATCCCAGCCCAAGAAGCGATTTTTCAGAGCAGACATATTTTAAGAAGAAAATGTTTTTTTTCACCCCTGTGCAGGGATGTAACCCAATTGTGTGAGATCAGACATAGGTGCTGTCCTGCCTCATGCATCGTTCTCAGAAATGCCAGCCAAATTTTTTCAAAATTTTTTAATCTTTCTTAGCAGTGACCATGTCACAGGCAGAAGGATTCCAAGTGGGATTTTAAGAGTCTGGCCTGAGCTTTATGTTCAAGCAGATGGAAGAAATCATGGTTTTGGTTTACAAGCTGGGAACACTGCCTTGGTGACAGCTAAGGGAGACCAGAGGGAAGAACTACATAGGGCATCTTGCTACTACTACAATGAGCATTTTGAAATGCTTAGAGATAGCAGATTACACGTTTTTTTTCTCGTTGCTTATGTCTGACAGAGTTCAGCTTCCTAGTAGAGCTCTGTTATATCTGCCTTTTTCAAAGGCCAGGCTCACTGGAGCAAAAGGAGCTGCTTGCTGCGTTGCTGTCTTGAGAACTGCCTATTGTTTTGGTGCCTTTCTGTGACTTAGGCTTTTTTGAAAGTCACGTTCCAGCTGTGGGTGTGGAGCCCTTGAAATTGTGGACTTTTAGCTCTCTTGAAAAATCTATCCCCTAGGTCCATAAAGCAAATCAGCCATAGCAGGGGTATTTTTCCTAATCTACAGATAGAGAAACTTTCATACAAGAGCCATTGATCACACCGAGAAATCAATATTCAGTGCTCATCAAGGGCCAATACCTTCCGTCCTGGTATCATCAGGCAAGTGATCCCATTGCAGTCAGTGGGACTACTTGCACTGTAAAGGAAGCAGTCAACACTATAGAAACAGACTTGCTTGTATAAAACAAAGAGATTTGTCTGCCTGCCTTGTGTGAATCCATCCTCTGTAAAACTCAGTGAAACTTTTAACAAAACCCCACAATAATGAAAGCCATACTTACATCATTTAATACTCAGAAGTGCGCTGGCTGAAGATACCGTCTTTAATTACCCAACATAAAAGCTGAGGCAGAGACCTTTGAATATCCCCACTTCATTCTTTTGCACCCTCATATTTATATCTAAACCTCTTACCCTGTCACAATTTCAAATGGTGGCAGGTCTTCCCGCTTCAACTTCTTCTTTTTTTCTTCGCCCTCTTCTGCGTTGTCGGGTTCACCATTCTGCGTGTTGCTGGGCTCCTCCTGCTTTTCTGCCATCTTCTTGAGTATAGGGGTATTAAGTTATGGCCACTGGGAAAAAGAAAGCAATTTCTGAGAGCTCTAAGAGAGAGGAGACAGCAGAGGGAGGAGGGAAAAACAGAGCCGGGAGTTCCTGCGCTAGGCACAGTTGTCAGGAGCTAAATATGGAACAAAGCAGCAACGATAGAGGCTGGATGGGGTAGGATGACCCAGGGCTCTCAGATGTCGCCTCCTTCCCTTGCTTTCTCTAGGTCTTTTTAACAATCCCTCTTGCTCCCCTTTTAATTTAAAATTAAGTGACGACTTCACCGTGGGCGGGTTAAGCAACGGATGGAAAATCCTGGAAGCATAAGTATCTATTTATCCGTTAGTGTGACAGATAGTTGGCAAGATGCAGAGCTGGCAGCTTCTCCATCTACCTTCTTTTGCCAGTTTATTACATTGCTGACCTTCAGGGACCACTGTTTTGGCTCAGGCAAGAGGGGAAAGGGGCAGTCCCCATTTGGTTTGCTGAAAAATCCCCATTGGTGGTGGATTTGGCCTCATGGGCCACCTGGAGCATAACAACAGGAGTGCTCAGAGGAGCAGGAGACCTACCTTTCCTTCCACCCTGCTCGTCCACGCAGGGACACTGAAAACAGGAGCCGAACAGGGCGAAATCTTGCTTGTTGAAGTTGGTGTCAGATCGTACTGGTGTAAATGCAAACCAGAACCTTCCCCCAGATATTTTAAAGTCAACCTTATAATTCACAGTGGGGCAGTATTTCTGGTGCAGGGCAATTCCAAGTGCATGTGCTGAGCATCTGCCCATTGTTCTGTATTTTTTCTCTCTGTTGCCTGAATGTTTGAAAAGTACCCAGCATGCTGGGAGCGATAGCATAGCTAGGTAAGAGTAAGCATTTGAAAACGCTGGCCTTAGTGATTCTTGCAGTATTTCTTTGTTTCTTTCACCTTTGCTGCCACAGAGGATGCAGGTGTTGAACAAGTGATTGCACTGGAGCCAAAGAATCAGACGGATGAGAGCCTGTGGTGGAGGTGTGATGAGAAGTGAAGTGTGTGTGGTTATGCAGTAATAACTGGGGTTGGTGTCAGCAGCGTGCCAAGGACAGAGTACTGGAGACATTCTGGTAAGGTACTTACTGGGATTTGCCTGAACTAGTGTGGGTGTGGAATCCGCCTTTCATACAAAGAGAAATGAGAAGGACTATAAAGATTTTATTGACACGAGTTTGGGATGTTTCGTTTGCTCAGCACTGTATCAAGCAGATTTCTTGAAGAGGCTGTGGAAACTTAGAAGGATACTTGGGGGTAACGTAGCTTTCACATGAACTCTAAAAAGAGTTTTATCTGTTTGGGTTGGGGGGTTGTCTTTTTTTTTTTTCAGGATTATGTGACATTCTTCCAATTTCTCACTCTAAATTGAAATAATTTAAAGTTTGTATAAATCCCACGTGAGCCAAGCCTAATGAAAACCTGAGTAAGATTTTTCTCAGAGACTAATCCTGCTACGCCGTGAGGGTGAAAGTAAATGGAAAATGTGTAGCTGTGCAGAACTCCTGTTTTAGCCAAAGCATACTGGAAATCAAATCTCCAGTATCTTGGGTTCTGCACTTAGTTCAGAACCCACCATCATCAAGATCTGGATAAATATGAAATATTAAGCTATATTTGATCGAGTATTCAGTCTGGACATAGTGGAAAACCTGCTTTTAGTTTGAGGAGAATAAACTGTATGCCTTAGAAATCAAATAGGTGTGAATACCTGCTTTCAGGCCAAACTCAGTCTTTGTGATACTGTTGTAGTCAGCTCTTTAGAACTTCAGAGGGGTCTGCACTATCACAAGGTGAAATAAATTTATGCCATTGGGCAGATAACATTATCATAGATAATAAATAATATATTATCATAGATAATTTATTCTGGCTACTCTTTCAAGCCCCCTTGCTACACGCCTGCCTTTCTGTGCTACAATATCCTTTGTAGCTTTTCATTAGTAACATCACTGAAATGCAGTCATTCTGGGGACGGAGCACCCCCACACTGTTTGCTAGTGATGAGAAGTTGTTTATTTGATGACTGACACAGCTGGCATGGAGAGTATTGTGACAACAGTGCAATCAAGGATTTGACAAGTTCCAAGACATCCTATCCGTGGAACATATATCTTTCATTTTCATGGTGGAGATTTTTATTTATTTTTAAGCTTAAAATACTTTCCTGGAGGGCAGGTGTAGTGTTTTTCCTCTTGCATGGTAACTATGCTCAAATTCCAACTCCCCTGTCCAATTACGCTCACCTTTGACATTTCAGGCAGTGTTTTTGGGGATGGAAATCCTCTCTTAATGAGTGACAGCTTGTTTCCTTCTTACCCTTATACTTTAAAGAAGCATTCCAGCCCCTCTTCAGTCCCTCTGACCCACTTTTCTTTATTTTTGGAAGCTCTTGATGGCCAGGGTCCCATCTTTCCTGCAGCCTTTAGCTTTCACTGGCCTGGCCCCTCTGCAGGGTTCAGGGCTGAGCTCTAATCTAATCTCAGGAATGTGGCACTGAGACTCTACCTCTATCCAGCCCTTCCCCAGCTGCTTCGCAGCTCCATCTAGGGCAGTGCACTAAATAGTCATGATCCACCCCCCTGCAGCGTCTGCCTGCGCCAAAAATATAAAGGGACGCCACCGAGTTGCTGTCAATCTGACATTTTGCGTTAGAGCCATAGGAATCAAAGCTTTGATCAATTTTGTTGGGTTGTTTTTAAGTGACCCTAGTTCCCCCAGAGTGTGCACATGTGTACAAGAGCGTGCGTGGGCCTAATGACTGATGCCAGTGATGGAAATTTTTTTCCATCAGCTAGTTCAGAGAAGGAGCTGGGGCATGGCTGCTGAGAGGTGCCAGGGATAGTCGCATCCCTGGCACGTAAGGACCTCCCAATGGCACTTCGGTTAACTAAAATCATTGTGCTTGCCATTGTGCAGCATTTTTATTGAGGCTGCCCTCCACCCTGCCCCTCTCCCCACTGATTTAATTGTTTATTTAGTTGACTATGAATTTCATTCTGCTTGGAGAGCCCTGCACAGTGGAATTGCTGTTCAGCCACAGAAGAGGCACAAGAGATCCACGTGCATGTCAGGTCTCGTGCAGGGAGAATGAGAATCAGCCCCTTGCCTTTCCCTGTTCGCTCCCCCATGGCAAGGGCTAAGCCATGCTCGTTTCCAGCAGAGCCCCGTGGCCTCTCCCCGTACCCAGCCTGCTGGATGCAGCCGGTAGGTGCGGACTCTTCCCTCTTCAACCAGCTGCACCTTGTGTGGGGGGGAACCTCCAACGGAGTGACCACAACCCTGCACCGCAGCCACAGGATCGGCCATTGAGCCGACTCCATCTCAGTGGCACAAACCCAAGCTGTGGTTTCCTGTCCGAGCCCGTTCTCCATCCCATGACAGATGTGTCCCGCAACATCTGGCAGACTGTCTCCCTCTATTTTAAAAGGTCTGGCTTCACCGTGTCGGGGCATTGAGGCCAGAATGCCTGAGCAGAGCTAGATGAAGTAATGAGGAGGAGTAGACCTCAGAGACACCACCCTGCAGTAAGATTTGAAGAGCTGTCCGCACGGGAACACTGCCAGCAAAGGCGACTGCTAGCAAGGCAAGGCTAAGATGACAACCTGTTCTAGAAGAAGCTTTCTGGCTTTGCTGGAGTTTTGGATATTAAGGTCTGATCCTGCATCCATCCAAGTCCAGAAGAGTTTCTCCGCTGACTTTAGAGGCATCTCTGAACAACCTGATGACATTTCCCCATCTTAAATAACTCTCACATAGAGAGTACTGTATTGCCTTGACCTATCTCCCAGGCAGGTCACCTGCTGTTCCTCTAATTGCAACAGGAGTTACTTCTCTGAGGTTAAAATGGCTGTTTTCCTTTCCTGATCACAAAGGGGCAGTAGAAGAGACCTGGCTGCAAAAGTCCTTGCCAGGAAAAGGAGGCTTTTATTGCATTCTCGGGCTGGAGGAACATTTTTGGATAGATGTGAGAGTGAAATAAGATACTGGCTGTGTGAGTCATGGTTCAGACGTGCTCTCTATTCCAAGGGGACAGCTGGTGGCACTAACAAAACATCTCCCTAGATACATTGTCTGGCAGCAATCCCCCTCCTGCTTTTTCCAGCTGTAACTACCGTTACATGATAAATAAATAAACACTGACAGTGATGTGCAGAGGCAGCTTTCCTTCCCTCGGCCCCTGTAGGCTCTCACCTGTCTCTCTCCTCCCACTGCAGCACCACAATGCCAAGATTTAAAAGAAGGGGCAGGAAACACTGGTGTCGGCCGCTGCAGCGTCCCATGGGTTCAACCTGGATGGCACCCACGTCCCTCTGTGCGGGGTGCTAGTTCCCCATGAAAGGTGCTACACCAGAGCTGACATGAGCCGTGGTGCAGGCAGAGATAAGCGATGCTCTCACCTCCTTGCCTGCCTTATCTTCACAGCTAAAGCCTGGGCCTCCCTGGCCCGTGATCCCCAACCCTCGCATACCCATTACCACGCTGCTGTAGAGCCGGGAAGGACTCTGTTTTGTTGGCAGGCGCTACTGGCTGTCCGATTAATTCAAAGCCCAACTGGAAGTTAATGACAGCTCCAAGCAGCTCAACCTCCTTCCTGCTGGGTTTCTGCTGCAGTTTTACTGGGAGCAGTTCAAGCGGAAGGTCAGCCCCAGCCATGCTGCAGGTGCTCAAAGCCACAGGAATTTATATTCTGCACCACCCCGTGCTAACGAAGGGGTGGTGGGGAGAGCTGCTGGCCCATAGTCAGCTTTCTGAAGTTTACATGCACACATCAGCAAATCCGCTCTAGCATTTGACTCTATATTTTAACATAGCTCCAGACATCAGCAAATCAATTAAAGTTCCTTGCTGCTGAAGCCAGAGTGTTTTCTGGAACAGCTGGTAAATTATTGAATGAGACAAGGCTTAGGAAAAGAGGCTGGACTGAAAGGCAGAAAGATTTTCTTTATGCACAAATATTGTGTATCCAGCAGCCGGGGATGTGCCTTTTGGGCTAAGATCAAGCGTAACGATCAGTTTAATATCAAATACGTCTTTCTGGAAAGACTGGCTGGAGTTTGAAGAGAGGAATCAATAGACATGGTGATCTGTCTGAGAGGTGGCTCTTCTCTCTAAATGCCATGACCCCACGAAAGCTGTCACAAATGCACAGACTTTGTCTGAGTCACTGCTTGAATCATGTAGACCGTGACATGTCCCGTCGTGGGTTATGAATGTCCCTGATGCTGGGTGGGACATGGTATCCATTCCATAAGCTAATCTGGGGGAGGGCTGGACAAACACCTTGCGTGCCTGCTAAGGTGATCCAGCCTGCCTGACGCCTGGTTAAACCTGGCATAAGCAAAACTTCCCCGTGCTCCTTCTGGATCCCCTGGGAAAAAGGGTCCTTCTGGAGGATGGTGTATGGCAGGGAGGAGAGCCCTGAGCTCACGCACAACAGAACTTGGGTGAAATCCCCTTTCTCACTCAGAGGCAAAATTTCACTGATTTTAGCAAGCCAGGTTCCTAACCATGCTTTGAATTTCTAGCACCTCTCTGTTTTGGTTTTTTCCTCTTCCCTTTGGTCTGTTTGTAATACAGGGACAGATCCAGACAAGGGCTGCGTGGCCACGTGCTTCTTCCAGCCATCGTGTGATCAGGAGCACAAGCCCTGTTACGCAGCACTAATGGGAAACCAGGGCCCCTCTAGATCCACAAAGGCAGAGGCTGATTTTGGTCTTCACTGCACAATATAACTAAGATATTTTCTAGTTGGCTGACTTTGAAATGTCATTAAAGTTATTTTTACACAAGGGGTTTTAGTGTATCTGTTTAAATAGCAAATATACTAAATGATGCTTTAAATTTTAATACAAGAGGGTGCTTTGCTGAATTTAACTTTGTCAATTGATTTCAAGCCATTATGTATATTACATGTAGGAACCTTTGCTATTTTTGCCGCCTGCAAGAAAATGCAAGTAGCAAAGAGAAGTTATTGGTGCACTTATAGGTGGACTGGAAGGAAGAGGAACTGAAATGAAGACAAGGACAAGTCAGCTAGTCACCCCAGCTGGGAAAATGGGGAGGGCAAACATGAAAAGATCAGAAAAATCTATTACTCTTGATTCCAGATTTTCCTTTACCTGCAGAAAAAAATGGGTAGAAGGGGAAAGAGGACTAATATATGAAAGCTGATCAAATATGTATCCATATATTTAATTTGGAAATGCTATTAAAACGTTGCGGGTCTGAACCAGATCTAGAGCCACTTACCAACTTAAATGTGATTTGAATAATACTTTTCCTCTTTTCAAAAGCGGAGATCACTGTAAAGACTTGCTTTATCCCTCCTGGCTTCACTAGGTGGCTCTGCTCATCGCTATTCCTCGTGGCTTTGCCGCGCTAACTGGGAAAGGACAGGCATAATGAGGTTCAGGCGCCCTAAATCATTCTTAACTCCACTGAATTGAATCTCCAGCCCAGATATTAGCTTCTTTTTAGGCAGAAATAATTTATGTCTTCCTGTCCTGTGGCATGTGGCTTTCTGGAAGACACAGACAAGGCACCACTGTAAATAAGCTCAGGGGTAACATACAGTTATATAAAGCCCTGTAATATATAGGATTTTTTTTTTTAAAGTAGCTTATGATCTTTCTAGTGCTGCTTGTAGTGCTCATGCTTTATAGTCCTACTCCTGCTTACAGCCACATCTATTCAACGTCCTATTCTTATGCAGCTTTTACTCGGGAGAGTACAGCAACATGCTTGCAGCAGCAGTCCTGTATAAAGGTGTCGGGTAGCTAGAAGGGGAAAATAATGGATGGGATCAAAATGGCAGAACAAGATAGATGACCAAATTTTAAAAAGGTGCTACAAATCTTATGAGTCTTATGAGGAGCGGCTGAGGGAACTGGGGTTGTTTAGCTTGGAGAAAAGGAGGCTGAGGGGAGACCTCATCGCTCTCTACAATCACCTGCAAGGAGGTTGTAGCGAGGGGAGTGTTGGTCTCTTCTCCCAAGTAACAAGCGATAGGACGAGAGGAAACAGCCTCAAGTTGCGCCAGGGGAGGTTTAGGTTGGATATTAGGAAAAATTTCTTCACGGAAAGGGTTGTCAAGTATTGGAACAGGCTGCCCAGGGAAGCAGTTGAGTCACCATCCCTGGAGGTATTTAAAAGACGTGTAGAGGTGGTGCTTAGGGACATAGTCTAGTGGAGGACTTGGCAGTGCTGGGTTAATGGTTGGACTTGATGATCTCAAAGGTCTTTTCCAACCTAAACGATTCTAAATTTCAACTGCTCTCAGCAACTGGTGTTGTTTCTTTTGGCCCCAGCTTTCAGTCATGCTGAACACCCAGCTCTGCCATTTACATGAGTTGGACCTGGGAATATTCAGCATCTCTAAAAATCAGGCTTGACGTGATTCATGAAGGACCCCAAACCCAAGGATTAGCTTCCTTACCTTGAAGCTGTGGGTGAAGCGTAATGGGGGAGCCTGTCACAGGGATGCATCCCCAAGTGAGCATGTCTACGCTGTGCAGGTGCCCCAGCTGAAGGAACCTTTGGGACCTTTAGGCTCAAAACCCACACAGCCCATTTACTCCTAACGTGCATCCGGGAGTGAGTCTGGCCGCCGGAGCCCTGCAGAGCCTTGCTGCCAGTCCCCTTCCCTTTGGAGCCAGAGCACAAGCCATGGACTCCAGACAGGATCCCCTGAATTTTTGCAAACCTAGTGCCAAACCAGTAAAACAAGAATAACTTGGATTTATTCTCCAAACAAAAGTGGCTTGGTTTTATTAAAAGCAAATACAATTTATTTTACATCCCCAGCTAAGCCCTCCTACCCCCACCCTTTGCAAGTATACACACCCACCTTAATCTACAGTCAGCTGCCAGAAAGAAGATCCACCTACCACTTTTCTTCACATACATTGCTTCTATCAATTAAAAAATAATAGTAAATATTCTCCGTATACAGCAACATCTAAGGTTCAGATCTATCAAAGGTAAGGGCCAGAATAAAGGATGGACAAGGGCTAGTCCATGCACCTTTTGTGTCTGATTCTGTCATGGCTTGGTCCCATTTCTCTGGAACTATTTGTATTTTAACCTTTCCTGATTAATAATATTCAGGAATGGAAAGACTCTGGGACCTGTACTGCACCTGACAGAGTTGACACGGGGCTTTTTGACAATCATGTAATTACAACCTTCAAGGCAGTGTGAGCAAGTCCTTAAATTTTACAAAGGCTCTTGTGTTTCTGTACTTAAAAAAAAAAACAACCAACATTTAAAGGATTTTTTTCAAAGGCACTGATGTTTGTTTTTCTTTTCTGATGAGGAATAGAAAAGGAATTCTCTCTTCCACAGAGGTGGAAGAGAGAAATTTCCTCTTGGGAGAAGCATTTGCATTCTAATCATTGCTGCTTTAGCTTGGAGCATGAAACTCAACAAGTGTGATACTCCACAAATAGAAGTCAAAGTACCCAGTCTCCTTTCACTAGCAGAACAAGACAGATTACTGCTTGCTCGGTAGCTGACAGATAAAAAGTTAATGGTATAAAGCACAAACCAGGTGATACATGAAAATGAAGCAACAGCACAAATAGCAAAAAATCAAGTAAGTTCTTAAAAATTGGTGTGCATGAGTGAAGGGCATTTTTGTTTGGTCCCAGGAGAGGAGATGGGATTTACCATGTGCGTGAACATGTTCTGCTCTCTGGGGGAACGGTAGCAGTTTCGAGGGGTGTCCAGGATTGATACTCTGAATTACGCTGGTATCATGAGTTCCTAATTTGGCTAATGGAATTTGACCTGATAGCATTAAGGTCACCATACAGCTGTAGCCCCAAACTCAACAGTGCTGGAGAAAATAGTTCCCACGTTAAGGATGCACGGTTACTTTAAAGGAGCACATGGGTGCATGGGGCAAACCTTTCTTTTACACAACCATGATGAAGGTGGGAGGAGTCGTCGCATTCTCATGCCTGTCCCAAAATGAATTCCCCAAATTATTAGATCTTGGTTCACATCAGCATAGTTTAGTTTCACAAAATGCCTTCATTTCTGTCCTGCTCTTATAAAAAAAATGCTCAGGGTTGTCCTTCCAGATGCGGATTGTGAGACAAGTCGCCATGGCCAGCCAGCCCAGGTAAGGCACCATCAGCAGCGTTGCTATCTTGTTAATGCGGTACCAGGAGCACATCGTGCCTATCACCAGGCCGTCCAAGCACAGGATGTCGATCAGTGCCTGGAGCAGAGAGAAGACAACGACTCTGGTGCTCACTCTTAGGAACACGCGGCAGTCTTCCCCAGCACGACTGTAAACCGTCCTACTAAAGGTGGTGAGATGGCATAGAAATGGGGGAGGTTTAGCACTGAAAAGTCACCTAGAGTGATCCTAAACCCCAGGACCTTGGCTCTGAACTCTGATCAGTGAGATCTGAATGTATCACACCAGGAGCCAAGACTAATGTTAATTTTTTTTCTTCATTACCGAGTTCCGCAGATTAATACACTGTTTACGATGATCAATGCTGCCTTCTGCTGATAATGCCAGTGCAGGCAGGTCAGAAACATGCTTGTGTTAGTACCAATAGCTATTACCACTTAAACTTTCTAAATGTACCTTTCATCTACAGAGTGACAAATTCAGATGGAAACATAAGTCCCACTCTGCACCTCCGTCATCTCCAGGCCTTGGCACCTCAGGTAAGTGCTTTTTGAATATATCACAAGTCCACCTCTGCCGTGCCATGCCTTACCTTCATGCATCTCCTCTAACAGGCTCTACAGTGCACAGTGCCTTGTATTTGCTCAATAAGCCACTCACAGCTAATATGCCCCCATAGGGATGCTAACTTTGCCGCTTGCCGGCGCAGGGTGTGACTCCCAGGACTTATCTCTAGCCCCGAATCCTTAACTAGGAGATGCAGCAGCTGGGCTATTGACTTCCTGATCTCCCACCCTGCTCTGCTCGGGCCGGCTATCTGCGTGGCAAGAGCAGGGTGAAGGGTGGAAGGGACTGATACCATTGTCTAGAACCAGGTGCAGTGTGAACTGTATATGAGCAAAAGCTCTTCTTGCAGCTCTCTTTACAATTGCATAATGCTAGTTAGAAAACCTCCAAACAGCCCCAAAACCCATGTGGCAGGGACACCAGCAAACAAGCCTCCAGCAGATGAATGGATGGCCGGATACATTACCATCTTCAGGTTACGTGCACCAAAGAAGAAGAGAGGCCAAGCCCAGTTCAAGGCCAGCTGAGCCCCGTAGAGGCCAAGTGGGACGATAGCTTTGCTGCTGCAGCCACCCAGGTCATTCCATATCAGGTAGGAGGCATAGCTGTGAAGAGGGAAACACATTAGTGTTTTGCAGTGAGTAAATCCCTGATACTTTTCATGTAAGATTGTTTCGCAACAGGGATTTGCAGGGCAGTCATATTTGCATGGCAGCTGCATCCGTGTCCCTCGCTACTCCCAAATCCATCGCCTGCCTCATACCTGCATGGCTCGTACAACTTCCCCAGGGCAGCGGCTGTTTTTAGTATCTGTTTACAAAGCTGAGCATGGGCTGTGTCCCTGGCCAAAAGCATTGCCTGCAGCGTGAATCTGAGGAACTCAGCCCAGAATTTGGCTCAGGCTGTACTTCATCTGCTGGGAATAAGCATACCTGACATGCCCTGCTGATTCGGGTACAAGGGATATCCCAAAAGCAAATGAAAGAGTTTGAAATGGCTGCTCTTCTGTGTATCAAAAACAGCAGGATGAGAGAGGGAGTGGTATGCAGAACTTACCCCATGCCAGTGTACAGGACAGTCCAAGCAACAGGGAATATTCTGCGGGGTGGACACCATGAAGGTTTTTTCAGCTTCTCGTACCAAACAGGTATTTCTTTTCGATTAATGAACCAGCCAAAGAAACCTCCAACGTGAGGCAGGACAGTAAAACCAATGGTATAAGCCCACATCCTTCCTTGGTGGCTTGAAGTAGCCTTTTGCCTGCTGTCAGTTAAAAACAATAATTGATTATCACTTTAAAAGGACTTTTTTCCCTACTTTGATCTTTCGAGCTTTTTCTCTAATTGCCCATATTCCACTTTAGTCTCTAAGGCAGAAGGTAAGTATTTAATGTTGTATTCAGCTCTGCTGCTGGCTCCTCTCTGCCCAGCTCCCAGTCTCTGAAATAGGGGTAATTATTTCTGTCATGGTTACATTTTTCCCCTTGATCTACCCAGCAAAGTGGCTCCCCCCTGCTATTTCATGGCTTCTTACAATATTCGTGTGGCTGGGTTCAGCTAAGGTGGTTATAGTCTTAGAAGACAAGACTGCAGTTACTTTTATCATTCCTCCTTCAAATGCCCAAGTCAGACAACATACAAACTTTAATGTATGGAGGCTACGCATCTCAGCAGAGCTGCTCTCTCTCCTCTGCATGCTGTTCTGAATATGAAAACCCAGACAGATCATGCCCAGAAAACCCCGTCCGTTCTGACTTCATCTAATTTTTCACCATGGATTTATATTTTAAATGAGGTCTATAACAAGACAACATCCTTACAGCAGATTTTAAGCGCTCAATGAACCTTGTTTAATCCTCCCTGCAGCCCTAGCAGGCAGAGGTGGATTCTCACCTCTGTAAGCAGGTAAGCTGAGGCACGGGAGTAGTTTCTTAATTTGCTCACGATCTTCCTCTTGCATAAAGGAAGGAACATTTATTTTAATAATTACATTATGCTCCCACACAAGACAGCTGTGATAAGGATAACATCTAGCATTTCATTCTCTGTCTCATACCTTCCCCTGCCATTTTTCTCTAGAGGGCTCTGAACCTGCCAGTCTTCTGTCCTCCTTCCTTTGGTCTCTATATTCACCTTCTCTTTTGATCCATTAAGGAATTAAACCCAAATTAGCATTCATCGAGGATAACACATAGGATTCGCCAGGAGCACAGCAGTTTTGTGCTATCGGCAGAAGTGCAAAATGCACCTGAGCAAACGCGCTTGGGAAAGATTGGTTTTTAGCAATGCAAGAAGAGAGAAGCAGGCACAGAAAATTCCCTCACCCAGGGAAATGTCCCCGGTGCTCTGAGCACTGGTCAGAGAAACAGGGAGCACAAGGAGAGGACTGATCTGTGCAGGCATCTCTGTTTGGGATTTTAATTCACAATTAACACTTTGCTATATCCTATGCTAATTGTTATTATCATCATCATGCTACAGAGCATTCATCTTTAGAAATGCACACTGGCAGTACAAGCCAATTTACACATCAATAAGGAACAAATACCCCAGACACCATCTCTAACTAACAATTCCTTTACCAGACAATTTATAGTGCTATTAAAGTGTTTATGGAACCAGAAAATCAACTGAACACTGAGAAAAATAATAGCTGTTAGTCCTGCTTTTAAAGTGTAAAACAGCACCAGCTGAGTTCTGGTTCCTCCCTAGTACTTCAGAAAAGTAAAATGGGAAAAGTAGATTTTTCCCTCCTCCCAACTCCTTTGTAGTTGCCAGACTAACCTGGTAGACTGCAGAAATAACTGAGGGTTGAAAATAACACACCACTGTTATAAAACCTTGTTTTGTCTCACAGCTGTTAACAGGGTAGGAGCTGTAAAAAAACCTTACCGTCTCTTACTGCCTTTTTCTGCCTTGCAAAGAAAAAGGGTTGGACATCCAAGGCCGGCTTCTGTCTCTAATGCTGGTGCTGCTATACAATGAAGAAATTGTTGGCTGCGTTTTACCTAAATAGCAGAAAAAAGGGTGTGTGTGCGTGCGCTGGTGGCTGTATCAGATTACACAAGAGAGCCCACATTCGGCAAGAATTACAGGGGATTTGATGGTGGTTGAGCAACTGTGCGGAGAGCAGGACTGACTTCTGGGTCCAGGCAGCACTGAGATGTGACATCTGAGGCTCTTGGCTTGGTTTGAGGGCATCTCGCCTGGAGGTCAGAGGGTGGCTGCACGGGACAGAGAAGCACCCTTTTGTCCGTCTGGGAGTGCATTGGGCACGTGAAAGGGTAAATTGAAGTGTGTCACGTACAAATGACCGTGGTAATTGTATAAGAGCTTGTGCATAAGGGATCAGGTCCATAACAGTAGGGCTTCTGTGCGTGTTACATGGCTGTGAGCTCTGCTGATTTACTCCACCTGAGGATCTGTCCCAGAGCGTGTCCACAGCGCAGGACAGAAGGAGCCCGCTGGCTGTACGAGGGTGTCCCTGCCATGACAGTCCCCCGTGCACAGTTTAACACAACATTGATTAACCAGATGCTTTCGGTGGTCACCTGTACACTAGCGTTTTGGCCAAAATTTGCTGGAAACCACTCGAACCTAAAATAAAGACATTACACGAGCATGTTAAATGAAAAAGAAAAAAGCTAGAAATCAATTTCCGTTAGTAAGCTGTCTGCAAGGGATGGGAAATTAAACACTAATTTACTTCAGTTATGGGTCATTACCTGAATTTCATGGCCAGAGGCAGAATTGCTGGTTCCTAGCAGAATGCGATATTGCTGTTATAACATAGAACCAATGAGATCTTCTGTTTTATTGAGCTCAGAAGGAAATTATTTTTTGGGGAGGAGAAAGAAAGAAAAAAAAAAAAAAGACCAGTGTAAAAGGGACAGATTTTCAGCTAGCATAACTCAATGCAGTGCTATTGCAGTGGTGTGTTTATATAGTGTAATTGCCACTTTGAAGTAACAGATGCAGCACACATTAATCAAGCAGTAGCCACCTGCATATCCTTTCTGAGTCTGTTGCTATTTGCGATTGGAAACTTCTGTCATGCAACGATGCAGCTACTATATGCGACTGAATGGTTTCCATTGCAGTCAGCCACTTCTCCACTGAAGCGGCCATCATGCAGATTGCTGGGTAGCATTGCCTTCACCAGGCTTTGGCAGCTTGGTCAGAAAACAAGCAGTTCGACGGTTTTTAGTTGGTAGTATTTCCTTCCCTGGGCTCGAGCACGAAACCATGATTACTGGTTTGCTTGGCATATAGCAGTTGTATTCCCAGGCCATTTTAGAGTCTAATATGCTGGAAGAATTAAAAACTAAGGGGCAAATCACAAGGATCTCGGTAAATCTGTGAAGCTGGGGATGCTGCTGCATGACTGGGGAACAGCAAATGCAAAGAGGAAAAAACAGCAGAGGCAATTACAGGCCTAAAAGTTATGTATCAGTCTTACTCAAGCTTTAGAGCAAAGAAAGGGAGAATCGAAGACATGGAAGTACCTGGAAAAATGGGATAATGGGTAACAGCTTTGCCCAGAGTGGATCACAGCAGGCTGGATGCCATTGCCTGGGCAGATGTCTGTTTCCTAAGCAAGAAGTTGTGGTACACCTCAGTGGTCTGGACTTCTGAATAGCATCTGTTACGGTGTTTATTAGGTAATGATTAAGTCGAAGACGGTGGCAGATGGCAGGACGGCTGCTGGGCAGATAGGCAGAAGAGAGCGAGAGGGAGCGCAGAAAGACAAGGATCGGGTTTGGGAAGAGTCTTTGGTGGCACTGACCAGGGATCAGTACTGGGACCCAGGGTGATTTTAAATATAGTACGAGCACGTGCACAAACACACCGAGACAAGCGTGTGTGCATGCCCCAGGCCCCCCCTTCTGTATGTGAGCACACGCCACGGGAGGGAACAGTCCTGCAATAAACCGGAAAGACTTTCTCTAGCACCACACTGGTTTTCCTCTGTTGCCACAGATTTATGTCTCAATATTTCTGGTTTGAATAATGTTACAGTAATACAGGATGAGGTAATACTACCTCTTAGTAAAATCATTTCTATACTATGTCTTGGTATGCTTCTGATTATTAAAGTAATATTAATGCTGGGTTTCAGATCACTGCCGTATCACTGCAATGTGTTTTCATGAAAGAAAAGACATGGGAGAAGCGAGTTACACAACTGTGTTTGTTTTCCTCTTCTTAGCAACCTTTGCACATTGTCCCAAGAGGTTCTCAGTCTATGCAAGATTAATTGCCCAAATATAAAAGCCCTGTTAACCTGAATATATTATTGAAAAACAGCATATTTCAATCTGCCCTAGTTTTGAAAATAGAGATGCCGGGTCAGCTCCTGGCATAAATCTGCAATGCTCCTCAGAAGCCAGCAGAGCTTCTCTGATTTACATCAGCAATAAAGTCGTCCTGGTTTGTCTGTCACTGATGAGAGAGCGAGCGCGCTCGCCGAGCTGCCGTAAAGGACGTGGCGGTAGCCAGGGAGGAAACTTCATGGCAATCGCCATCTTCTGAACAACTCAAACCTGCCAGCCTTGACATTGCAAAATAAAATGTTTCATTTTTCAGTATGAAACACCATTAAAAAAAAAAATCCCCTAGTTTTATTTCTAATGAATAAAAGCTTGTCTTTAAAAGTTTTCAGTCATGTCGAAATAAGAATTCCGGATAATACGAAATGATACAGGAATTTCCAGCTGGTCACTTGTTTTTTTTTCCCAGGTGGGCTGAGGTGGTCCTGGGCAGGCCAGGGCAAGAGCTCACAGCCCCTCAAAGCCTGGATGTGGATTGCTCGGGGAGCCGAACCTTGCAGCTTGAATTTCCACCCTCTCGCCACTAGAGGGAATTTTAAAACAGATCTTCCTTAGGATTAAAGTCCAGTTTTCAGTCTGTTGAAAAGTACTGCCTGCAGGACACTGCTGTATCTGGATGCACAGGGGCACTGGCCCTTCTGTAAGGCACAAGATCCTTTCTCGGTCCTGGCTGATTGTGGCTAATCACAGGAACAAACGCAGTTGTGAGATGAATAGCAGAAAAGGCTCTTTAATTTTTTAGGGCTCAGCCTTTGATTTCTCTCTGCCCACGGGGAGGAGCAGGCGCACCCCAGGTCCCTGCTGCCAGCCAGGGGGGCTCGCCTGGCTCTCCCGTGGCTGGGGTCTCTGCGTCCCGCAGGGCTCTGTTGGCGGCCAGCTGTGAACTGAAAGGTCAGGCTGAGTTTCGAGGTGAATTTTGAATATTGGGGCTTCTCATAGCGCTGCTTGTTTGTCAGTAGCAGAGCTGGCGAGGGCTGGTGTACAGAGCTGCCCACGTGCGATAACCGTAAGGGGAATGGTTCTGTCTTATCTGCACGCAGAAGTTGCACCTCAGTAGCCAAAAGAATAAATTTTAACGGACACAGTTCGACACCTTCTTTCATGTTAGGAGGTGCTTAGTGTGGGGATAGGCAGATGATTGCAAGCAGTTAAGTTATGCAGCTTAACAAATTACCACTCTCTAGCTGAGCCTCTTTAATTAACCACATGCACAGACCCAGCCCAGCACTAATGTGACACAAAATATTTTGCCTTCAACTACCATGACCACTAATATCTGCTTTACTAGAGTACTTGGTAGCACTAATTTTGACCTGCAGCAGTCAAATTGGCGAGAGCACGTAACTCTGGTATCCGTGACCACACCGTGCCATGTCGTCCACTCGTGTTGCATGGTGCACGGTGGGACGCTGGGCTTCTGGCACTGCGAGGAAGGTACTTGGGGATGTGCAGAAAGGGCTGGCTTTTTGTCTCAGAGGACTCAGCCCTTGCATCAGAAAAAAAGAGCTGCAGAAATGGTACAAAGTCACTGGCAGGGTGTTGTATTGCAGTGGGTTAAGTGTTATCACAACTCAGCTGCTTAGTTATGTCTTACTAAGTCATGATCGCAACCCTTGTATTAATGTCAGATTGGGGTATTGGGTTTAAAGTGAGCCAGAATAATAGTGTTCACAAAGGATTTTATAATACCTTAATATAGCAGTTTAAAATGCATTTCAAGGTCTTTCCTACATGCAGAGTTAATTGAGAAAAGCTATTGCAGTTTCAAGTGATGCTCTCACTTAAATCAAGTTCACTTTCATGTGCCGATGTGCCCTAAATTACACTGGTGCAGATTTCCAGCCAGGCAAGGCTTTGTAGTAAGGGCACGATGTTCACCAGTTATGAAAAAACTGGGGAGAGGGTTTTCCTGCTGGTACTTTCAGCGGAAAGCCAGAAACTGAGGGGCAGCACGTAGCTCCCTGAGGTCTTAAAAAAGCAAGAGATAACCTCTGGACCCTTAGCTGTGTTTTCTACAACTATGATGAAAGTTCTCAGATATTTCCCCACCCAGGTGGTTCAGGTAGTGAACTGGGAAAGTAAGACAAGCACCCGCAACAGGCATCGAATGGTGAGCTCCAGCAGACTGGATGTCTCTTATTCCCGGAGCAGGATGGCATAACCCTTTCTTGCACACGCCCCAGCTAACTCGGGCTCCTGGCTGTGATTTATAACTTACCTTTCCTCCCGCTAGTGCAGCACTGCTGAGCTGGCAGTGAGAGGAGGTCAGGGTCCTTCCCAAGGGCTCTTCCAGGTTTGGGAGGTCTGGCAAGCCCTTGGCTTGCCCAGAGCTCAGGAAGCACAAAACCTGGAAACAAGCTTTGTCCAGGTATTAGGGAAGGCATTAGTCAGCCTGCAAGGCTTTTATTGCTGGTGATTATGAAGAAGAAAGGGACCAGCTGTCTTGGATTTTCAGTGGAAGGCGTTTTCCACCCTAATTTATTAATTCAAGGCTTCCGCATGACCTGGGAAGTAACATTACCTCTAAATCTGCATTTATTGACTTTTTTTTCAGTTCAGGCCAAGATTAGATTGGCTGAGAAACACATATCCAAGTATTTTTGTTGTTCTTTTAACGGAAATGCCCTTTTTACTAGGAGGGAAAACTTCAGAGACTGCTTCTTTTTGGTCTAAATATTTTTTCTGAGAACTGTGAATCTGTCAAAATGCATCAAAACAATGCTTTGAGAAGATTTTGTTAGGAGAAAAATTATGGTTTTCTTCTGTGTTTTTTCAGTCATAGCAGAAATAGAAAGCAAAAAGGTGGAAGAACACAGGGCCCAGAGGGAATTCTTAGCAAAGGGAAAGAAAGGGTAAAGATTCTGCAGAAAACCAAGGTATCCTTTTCTTGAGTTAACAGCTCTAACCTTGGTGTTATTCTTATTTACGACCTCCATTTGGGTTTTTGTTAGTGTTTTTTTTCTTTATTTTTTTCCCAGCTGTAGAGATGTGTGAGTAACGTGAATATTGCCTCTTGCAGCACCCTCTCCAGAAGGCTGCAGCCAGTTGTGAAGGAGAGCAGATGCTTCACATCTGAGCACCTTCCAGGTAGGGACAGCAAGTGGATCACAGTATCCGTTCCTGACGCCCTTCTCTGGTGGCTTTTAAGGTCAGTTCCTCAGCAGCTGGGGTGGCTCTTACTGTGGTGGCTTTACCCCTGGCATGATGGTCCGCACAAACTTGTCACAGCAGAAGCCTCTGCAGGAGCGTAGTTTTTTCCATTCAGCAGCAGAGGAGTTGCCAGCTGCAAAGTCTAGAAGGGATGGAGCACAATGCTTCTGCTGGGAATGATGCTCAGTCGTGTTTTCCCTGACGACATCTGCATCAGGGAGTAACAAAGATGGGGATGCAGCAGAAATAACGCTGCTTGCAAATAACAAAATGAGCACCTATGAATTGCTTTAAAGGCAAGGCTCAAAGTCTGAACAAGCTGTAGAGTGCCAGAATTTTGCTGTCTTCATGGGTCTGCCGTTCCCTCACTCACATGTGCCACCTGCTAAAAATGACTCATTTCTTCTTGGAAAGCTGTCCTGCTGCCTTGGCAAAGCCTTGCTGCTTGGTGCCCTGATGGTAGGATTGCGCAGCTGAGCCATGGTCATTACATGTGTTGCCATTGTTTAGCTACAGACTTTTGCAAGAAGATCGCAAGGAAAAAAGGGTTGTGAAACATCTTGTGCTACTTGTGTGCTGCCACAGAGTTCACAGAGGGTGTCATCCGAGCCATGTAGACCTCATCCAGTTTCAGCTTTCTGACCTTTGGTCCAGGTTCTGCAGCGTAAGTGTAGAACAACCCCAGCTAAATCACGGGTGTAAATCCCCCCAGACGAGCACAATCAGCACATGGTGAATGCCAGGGTACTTCCCTGGACTATTCTGGTGAACAAGTCGATGGGCAGAGACATGGTTCAAGCAAATGTGAGGACATTTTTGGAGAGAGGGAGTTCTGAATTAGAAATGCGACTTGTATAAAGACAATGTTATGGTTTGGTCTCCTTCAATGACTCGTATAAGTAGAAAACTGAATTTATTGCTTGCTTTGTGCTGAATCAGGTCTTCTAACTTTAATAGAAGAGGTTCCTCCTTTTACAACAGCGATCCATCCAAGGGCATTGAATTACTGCAGTATTCCCCCCAGCCATCTGATGATAAGGGTATGTCTAAATGGTATATTGAGTGCAGACATGAAATTGCTCTGCCAGAGCTCTTGCTATCTGGACAGACTCCAGCTTTGATCCAGAAAGCTGTACGACTGCCAGAAAAGCAGAGCAGAGCCCAACTTCACACGTGTCAGAACGATCATGTCTGCTGGAAAAAGCTCATCTCATCCCATGGTGTAACTGATAGACGTACCTCCAGGGTTGTCTTCTCTTGAATTTGCCCAGACCACCACGATTCATGGAGATTGTTCGGGGAAAGTCGGGGAGATCTGGGAATAAGGAATAAATTGCAGAAGAATCCACATCTCTGGCTGCCAATTCACAGGATGGAAAAAACCACTGGCTTAGTAAACTGCTGCAAGCTATTCTCACAGTGCTGCCACAAAGGCACTACTGCTGTCGGAGGTGCTAGTGCCAGTTCATGTCGATCATGGGGTTTTACTGCTACACGTGTTCCCCTTTCAGCTGGGAGATCAAAGTCTGTTTCCTTCAATTCATTTGTGTTAATGCAGCCAGGTCGCATGCGGAATCCCAGATATCAGTGGTAGAAATGATGCGTGAGATGAAGGGATGCGAACAAGCCCTTGGGAGGAAGCGTATCCCTGACATTGTAATGACAGCGTGCTGAATCTTAGCCAGGGGCTGAGAATCTTCAAACACATGCCAAATGAAGGAAACCTGCCTGGGAGCGAAGGATTTTTATTTAAAAAGTTAAGATGATAAAAACAAGTGTGATTTCCCAGCTCCGGCCCACTCTCATTTCCTATCCTGGAAATTAACTAGAAAAAACCTTTATTTCTGCAAAACTCTGGGTGGTTCAGAGTTTGACCCAGTTTTAGAGATAAGGTACTTGTCTCGAATACCAGATCTAGATCTAGATTGCTACCAGATCTTGGATTCTGGTTTAGGGTCAATTCTACTTGAATGGCAAAAGGCAAATACTTCAATTGGCCTTAATATTTTTTTTGTAATTTAATTAGGAGCTTGATCTGGTTTTGGGGCAGGACACAAAGTGGATTACAGGAGCAGCTGGCTCTTTATAATTAGGGCCATTTATCTTTTGTTAAAGTTTAACCTTTACTTGCACAGAGAGGCAGTGACAGCAAGGGACAGAGCTTCAGCAGTGTGTTTTTGTGTGCAGTGTCAGGTCAGCCAGGTATGTGCAAGATTGTGTGACTGGCAATACTCTCATCTTGCTTGAATCTCACTGCAGCGATCCCAAAGTACCAACTGGCAACTGTGTCATACGGCTGTTTATAGAGACCAGGAACTAGAGGGTAAATATTTATTTAGATTCCGATGCTTAATCTGCTACTGGCTGATTGTGTGGAAAGCCTGAGCCCCCACTCTTTCTACAGCAATTTATAACGAGAGCCTTCATCTCCTCTCCTTCTCCCAACACTCCCATACACATTCCACAGGATTAATTCTGCAGAAAATGGGCATGGCCTGGGTTCAGACCCTCCGGCGCCTTCTGGTCCCAGACCATCCTGGCAGGCATCCTGCCCTCTGTCTCTCCTCCCTCATTTTAACTGACTAGCATTCAGAGGTAGAAATTGCAAATCCACGCACCCAGGGTGCATGAAGGGTAATGGCACGAAGCTGTCATTGCTCTGTCGGATAGACAGACTTGTTCGCAATGACGAGGGATGGGACAGAGCAGCGGATGGGAGCTGCGGAGTCACTTGGATTTATCGCTAAGCTGGCTGAACAACGACAGCTGTGCTGTTCTGCAGGCTGACAAGGCAGAGCCACCCCCCTTGTAAAACCACCTCTGTTACATCGCGGAGTCCTACAGTAACCATAAATCCTGCCACTGCCCACCCCTCTCCTTTTCTCAGCCAGAACAACAGATATATATCGAGGGTGGGGACAGGGAAAATGGAAGGATGTGTCATGTTCATCAGCAAGGACTGATGGAGACAACATCTCCCCTGCCCCACCGCAGTCACCGGGGGCTGCCCTGGGCTTGGTGCCTCCCACCACAACCAGTGACCAAGAGACTGGGGCTCCAAGGGGAGGTTCCTCCCAGCCCCAAAAGCGAGGGCTGTAGTGAGCAGTGCTGGAGGAGGGAAGGCGTCAGCAGAAGTGGCTGCAGGTGGGGACGGCTGGGGGGCCCTTAGGACAGGTGGGGTGTGGCCGTGCTTATTAGTGAGGAGTGTGCTCGTTAACAAGGCAGGTGGTCCTAGCTGTCACACCCCACGCAGTAGTTTTAAAGCATCCTGTCCCCCTAACATCACTTGCTTCTTTGCCCGTTGCAGATGCTGCTGGAGCTCTGCAGTGCCGGTAGGAATGTTTGGTGGAAGCTGGCATCCTCCAGACTGGCCCTGCAAGGGGTGAAAAGTCAGGTGAGCAGCAAGGTTTGTCTCTGAGCAAAAGAGAGCGGTGCAGGAAAGGGAACAATCGAGGGCAGCTTGGAACAAGCTCATGTTCTGTCTTGGTGTGTGAAAAGAGAGCAGCTGCAAGTGGCATAGCCTGGGGATCTGGGCTGGTATGTGGGAAAGGTAGCCCGGGACAGTGACAGTTGCAGGACCCCCAGTTTTCCATCTTTGTGCCAACCCTAGTTCCGCTTAGCAATGTGAGTTCTCTGTGCAGTCAGCTAGAGTTGTTAGCTAGCAGGAGGTATTGCTGTCATCCCAGTACAGGACAGTGGTAGCACCTCCCCATCTCATATGTGTTGGGCTTTTCTGATAAGAACACGTGTTTCCCTTTCATTTGCTGGAGTGTTTTATGGCAGTTGAGAATCCTGTTGTACTCTTCTGTAATGGATTTTTCATTTGCAATTTCCTATCCTTATTGTTTCCTGCTAGGGAGGTGTGGACACATCAGAGATAAGATCCTTAACTTCTGGGCAGGTCAAGCAGCTGATCAGACCGCGGATTACTACAGCGGTCTCTTCTTTATCCCTTCATCTTTACAGCATCTGCTGTAAAGGCGCTATTTCTCAAGGATGGCAAAACAAGCTTCAGCAGCAGATTTCTCTCCCTATCTAGCTCTTCATGCTAGAAAAAGTGTAAGAAGGCCTGGTATGCCAAAACTAATGGGGCAACGGAGACTAAACAGCTTGTGCAGATTTGTGCAGGGGAACATATAATGCACCCAAGAGCTACCCAGAGCACCCTGCAAAGGAGTACAGCTTCTGGAAAAAACCCTCAACACAGCCAGGAAAAGAGTTTGTACTGCATGTACCATTTTTATTTTCACATATATATATATATTACATCACTTTAAAACAGAATATTTGTGAAAGAAATATTTTTTCAGGTAAAAGCAAATCACCATGTTCCACACAGCCCCTTTGCCTGTCATTTAAAGATGACCTGGGGAAAGGCTGGCCTGCAGACAGAGCTCGTTCCCCATCTCCCTGCTGCTACTGGGACAACCTGTGGTCTTCCTCTCCTCCTCCCCCTGGAAAGAAAAGGTGTTCCTTCCCTCCAGAGTCAGTGCAAAGCATGCTTTATTGCTCCATCATATACCCCGTCCCCTTCCTGCAGTGCTGGGAGACTGGGGTTTCCTAGAGGGATGGAGGAAGGAGCTGTGTGAAACACCATGTGCTTTGGTATTGTGGAAAAAGCAAGGAAGAACCAGAATAATGATAGTGTGGTTTCAAGTATATGTGTAAAAACCCATCACACAGAGCTTCGCAGAAGGCTGCCACCAGTCCTGACTATGAAGAGACTAGTGTCTCTGGGGCAGTGCTGGCCCCACTGCACCCCGTGTTTGGCAGGGATGGCTCGGGGTTTGGCTCGCAGCGTGAGGAATGGCTAGAAGGGAGAGGTGGTTCTGACAAGCAAACTAATAGCTCAGGCAGATTCCTCCATCCAGAGGGATAGAGCTAGGAGAGGGTGGGAGTAAATGAGACTCTTCCTTCAGGCTCTGCCCCTTTTTCTATGCACCCATTATAATCTTCTGGATGAAATTCCTCTGCCCACCCTCCCGAACACACACGCTTCTGCTTGAACCAAAAGTTTTCTGTCTGGACAACTCCCTGTGCTATGTTCTTTTAACACCTCTCCTGGGGTAGCCTCTTGCACAAAGAAATCCTCACCAACCCCCCTTTCTTCCCTGCACCCCTTGAGATGTAGGGAAGGCAGAGAGAGGCACAAGGAACCACGGTGCAAAGCTCACGGCCTCGAGTGGGGCTGTGATCAGCTGCCCTGACTTGCATCCACGTACGGCTCCTCCAGCCCTGGGGACTGGCACCGCTACCTGGACAGCCTGCACCCCTCTTTGCTGCTTCTGGGGTGCATCTCAGCCTTCGCTGAGCACTGTGATGCTGAAACCATCCCATCTGTTGATCCTGGGGCTGGGTGGAGAAGGGAATAGCACAAGCCTTTCTTTGGTTCCTCTCCCTACCCCGTCTAGGAGTGAGCAGGCCAGGTAGGCACTGGTACCAATGGGTGCAGCTAAGTTGCAGGCATCACAGAGAACCAGTCCTTCCTCAGATCCAACCCCAGCTTGGGTCTCTGATGCTAGAAAAATGGCATGCTTGCTCAGCAGCTGTCCACCAAACCCTGCAGTGATTTAGGTAGCCCTGTTTTGAGTAGGGGTGAGACTTTCCTTCCAACCCAAATGATTCAGTGAACAATCCTCGTGAACAGCCACGGCAGAGCCTTCTCCTCATCTTCTGCCTTCATTTTTGAGTTGAGGGCTTCCCACCTGTGTTTCCCTTGCTCACCAGGGGAAGAAGGCAAAGCCCCGGGGGCAATCATCCCCAGTAGCACCACAGTGGCTAGGAAGGTGGCAGCAGGGAGAGCCTGCTGTTCAGTGCATTAGATTGGCTTGCTTTTGTACAAAGTACAATACGTGGCTGGGTTGGTGGTTAAACGAAGTTTACACTGATTAAAAAATACTGTAGTTATCAGGGCTTTATCCGTGCAGAATAAACCAGTTGATTCTAAGAACGTAGTTTTATTTAGAGCTCTTACTTCTATAGCAGAGATGTACTTTTTTGTAAAAATGGCTCCTGGCACTGCCAGTCCCAGAGCAAAAGCCTTCTGCATATAGTCAAGGTGGCCTGAGTCAAGGCCCCCTGCCCAAACTCTGCTGAGTGGGGCTTCGAGGTAGGTACCCGCTGCGGCTCTCTAGAGAGGGCCCACCAACCCTACAAAAAGCATCAGCTTCTGGGGAGGGCCGAGCCTTCTCATCTTGGTCTGCTTTGAGCCCAGCAAATCCAACCCTGCTTTAGCCTGTTCCTGCCCCCCTGAAGCACTCACGCTTTCCCCAACAGCAGCCCAGTACAAACCAGCGATGCCTGCCTTTGCTATGGGTCAGAGCACGGTGCACACCCACAGCTCTGGGTGCAGATCACAGCTGATGGATACCGAGGTCACCTGGACAAAGAGGGGACCCTGGAAGGGGGGGTTTCCCCTTCCGTGGGAGCTCAGCCCCTCTCTGCCTTCGGAGCCAGCACCCAGGTGGCTGTGCCTGCAATGCTGTTGCCATCCAGTGACAGGACACAGTACTACAGACCAGTCGCCCATTCACAGTCCCAGTTCAAGCTTTTTTCCACTTGGTAACCAGTGTCAGGAAGGCTGGGAAAGGTGAGAGCAGAGGGAGACAATATGCTGATATCCTGAGACAATCCTCCCTGCAAATCCCCTGAGAAAACAGATAAAATGGAAACTTTCCTTTGCTACAGCACCTATTTTAAAAGTTCCCTTCTCTGTCCTGGTATCACAGACTATGCTAAGGATTGATCATCTACCATAAAGCTGAAAAATGTTCTTTATTTAAAGTCAGGCCTTACAGCTGAATTTGGTTTGCAAGGTGAAACACCTTATCTGAAGATGAGAATAAATTACAAGCAGCATGGCTTTTTGTACAAGCAAAAGTTCTCTCCAATCTGTTAGAGTTCTTGGAGCGTGTCGGTGAAGTAGTGAATAGAAGCTGATAGACAGTTTTTTTTTTTTCCCAAGGTCCTCTGAAAAAGTCCTGCTGGAGACACAACCAAACCAGAGAACTAGCCTAGAGGACAGTGACACGTCAATAATGTAGGTGATTAAGAGAAAACAACAATTAGTATTTCATTTTCATTGTGGCCAAAAGGCTCCATCTGGTGGTGTTTTCACCCAGAAAAGAAGGTAAGGTGTGGGGATGGGAAACTGCAGATGATACGAACTTGGTTAGACTGGTTCACACCAGAGAAGAGTCTTGAGATCTTGAGGAAATCTCAAGATCTGCTCAAGATGGGTGAACAGGTGGCACGATGGTAAATGTGTCTGTGTGTGGATAAATGCAAAGAAATACACTTGCAAGGGGACAAATGAGCTAGGTGGGCATTCAGCTGCTCAAAGAGAGTCAGCACGGCCACAAAACCTGGGCATGGACAAGCCCCTGGAGATTTGTGCTGCTCAGCACAGATAAAACAAATAAAGCAACCAAAACAGAGATATATAGAAGAGGAATATTATAGCAAATATTTTAATGCCTTTCTATTAAGCACAGTGCAGGGCACTCGCCCAGGGAAAGGGATACTGCAGAAACAGTCAGGGTCAAAATGATAAGCACAGAAAGACCCTGATATGGAAATAGGCTGAAAGGTTTGATATTTTTATCTTAAAAGAGGCAGGAACATGAGGTACATGTTATAAAATTATGGCTGGTCCTGCTAAGCCTCTGCAGCTGCAAGGAGAAAGGACGTAAGGTGTCCTGTCTCTGCTTGGACAGGGTGTGTAGTAACAAGCTTAAACTGCAGCAAGGGATAGGTGTTGAGGAAAAAAAATCTATCTGAAGGTAAAGATTAAGGTAGAAATCAGCGGTATGGAGAGGCAATACTGGAGGTTTTTAAAAGCAGGTTAGGCAGATGTCTGTCAGGAACATCTTTGTTACAGTGGGGCAGATGGGCTGCTCTCAAGACCTCTCTGACCCTCCTTGGGCTCAAGGTGGTCCTTGGTTGTCACACCAGGCAGGGCTGCAGGCGAGCCAGGCTCTGCCCCGGTTTGGCGATCCCCATCCTACAGAGATGAGTTGGAGCACTGTCAGTTGGGGTCACCCAGCCTGTTTTGCAGTAGCAATACCAGGCAAGTTCCCTGCTCCAGCCATCGCGGAAAGGCCCCAGAGGGCAGGAGGCTTCAGCCTGTTCAGGGCTACGATACTGTGACCCCCGTTGTCCCCGGCTGCAGCCCAGAAGGGCTCTGTCTGCATTAGGAGAGGAGCCCAGACATAGGACCGCTGCTCATTTCCTACCTCCAAGGTCCCTCTAGCTCCTTCCCTCAGCTGGCTGACCTGCTCTAGGAGATGGGTGATGCTGGAATAGGGTGAGTTTGGCTCAGACAGGGCCAGTCACAGTTTCAAGCCTGAGTCACCTGGAGTAAAAAGAACAGAGCTAAACCATGCGGTCCACACTGGGACGCTCTCCCTATTTTGCAAAAGTCAGAAAGATTTTAGATGGGAGAGTGGAGCCTGTTTCCCTCCCTCCCCCAAAAATCATGCTGAAACACTAGTCATGAACAGAACAAGGTCAAGTCACTTCCCAAAGACACTGTGCCCAGAAGAGGCTGGGCCCTGCTGCCTGGGCAGCTATAAAACACTGCAGCCCTGGGCTTAACCAGCACATTCCTGCACCATCCTGCCCAGCTGGGCTCAGAGGGCAAAGAGCTGATGCAGGGATGGGATGCAACTCCAGTGCCTCCCACTGAGAGCAAGGGAGACCAACTGGTCTCACTTGGGCTGCTCATTTGCCAGCATCCAAGTCTAGTGAATGGAAGCCCCCAGCAGAACTGGAGGGAGGGCGGGCGGCGGGCAGGCTGCCTACACTGACCATTAGTCACCCCACAGCTTTTTAGTGTTTGGAAACCTGCTAGTGCTTCCTAGCTCTGCTGGCACGCAGCCTTTGAGCTCACAGCGGGCTGTGAGGCTGCGCTCCAGCACCTGCATCAGCCATGGGAGAGCCGCAGGTCTCCAGGTCCAGGCTGCGGCAGGGAAAACCCGCCTGCCAGCGCTGCCAGATGTTACCATCGACTGTCAGATGACAGGTAGTCAGCATGTTTCTTTAAAAAAGGGGTAGGGATGCTCATTAAAAGGAAAGAGAAGGCTCAGGTACTTGAGCTCAGGAACAGAGGGAAGGTGAAAGCAAGCCCCACATGGGCTTTCTAATGCTGGCTTGCCCCTCCAGTGACTTACAGACAATTGCAGCAACCAAGGCTGCAATCCTTCATCAAATGCAGGCATGGCCTAGGCTAGAGCCATTCGCAAATGGGGAGCTCTGCATCTGCCCCAAGGAGTAGACAAGACCCATGTGCTCCCACACATGCACACTGGCGTTATTACAACAATGCATTTGTTCCTCCAGACTCTCGACTCCAGAGGAGCCTGTTCTGCCTCACTGCTGCACGCTAGGAGTGTCACAGTGATGCTCTGTCCTCAGCAGCTAAGCAAGGCATAAAACAGAT
>NW_008825105.1:2114573-2116552 GCF_000699105.1 Pygoscelis adeliae
CAAGCTTCTCTCTCTCTCTCTCTGAGGTTTCTTGAATCCCCCCTCTCTTGGGAGACGTCAATGTAGAGCAGAGATTTGAGAGAGAGCTTAGCTGGACCCCCCAGCCTCTGCCGCCATGTCAGTCAGGGCCTGAAGAAGCGTCGTACCACTAAATGCCCCACCATGACCAGGGCCACCACCACCAGCATGTACTTCATGTAAACATTGTCCAGATCGAGTACAGCCACCTGACGGGAAACAGAGAATAACCAGAGCACGTTAGATCTGCCTGGGCCAGGCTGCTGCTCTGCCTGCACCTGGGTGACCCCACCAACCTCAGCAGTGCCATAGTCCCCAGGCTGCACCTTTCACTGGCTGGATCACAGCTGCCTCCCCTCACCCCCAAATCCCCCTGGGACAACCCCGCGCTCCCGCTGGCTCACCCATCCTCCCTGCTGGGCGATCCACTGGGCGATGTGGTTCCGGAGCATGAACTCCATGACATAGCGGGTGATCCGGCAGAAGAAACCCGGCACGCCGTGCTGGTAGACGTGGATGGCCATGCGGTAGCCGAAGCTCAGCAGCGCGATCACCCGGCCCCAGTTAATGCCGCTCTCAAACAAGCTGAAACGAAGCCGGCGGTCTGGTTAAATCACTGCTACAGCTGGCTCAGACCTCCCTAGCCTCTGCATCCCAGGCCCCGGGCTCTTGAGCAGTGCCGGTTGCAGAGCAGGGCTGGGGATGCTGCACTAGTCCTCGAGGTGCATCCCAGCCACGCAGACAACACGGTCATTTTGTGGCTAAGCGACACGTGGCCTCCAATAACCAGGATGTGCTTTCAGAGCAGAACAAACACGGTCTCGGTCACAACCGCTGTTTGCCTCGGCCAGGTGGGATAGGGGTGTCCTAGGGAAAAGGAAATTTCCAAATCCTGTCTACACAGCTACAGACTCTGAATTGCTAGAGTGGAAGCTTTGGGATGGTGGTTGTTGACCTGCCACCTTCCTGCCCATCCTGCCTTTCCCTCAGGTCTCCACCTGAACGCAGGGCACATCAGCTGCCTGTAGGTCCTGTGTTTTCATGGGCACGGTTATTAAACAAGGTAAGCTGGAATTGGTGGTGGTTTAAGCTGTTAGCAGCTGCTGAGCTTGCAGGAGCAGGAGCTACCACCCACCTGTCCCAAAGCATCCCTTGCTTGTGCCTGGAGATAAGGAATTTTAAATATATCTAAGGACAAACCATGTTAGGACAGGATTTTCCCTTTTCCTGCATAGACAAACCCCTCCAAGACCAAAACCCGATCTGATCTTGCCTTAGACTGACACTCCCAAGGGATGGGGGGGGGCTCCAAAATGTACCTAGTCAATGCCTACTGCTCCTGATCCAGGTTTTGGTTGCTGTGGGCACAAGCTGCATCACTGTCTGCAGGTTTGGCACTGATTTATCTAGACCAGTTTTTGAAGGTGTCTTTCCTGGTTTCCAGCAAGGTAAGTAAGGAGGAAAAAAAGGCAAAAAAAAAAAAAAAAAAAAAAAGAGTAGACTCAGGCCCTGTGTTTTAATCTTGTGCCCTGTTCCTGGCGGTCCCTGTCTGCACAGCCAAAGGAGAAGTCTTCTCTGCAGAGCCTTGGCGTGGAGCCGCCACCGTGCAGGTTGCACAGGGAGAGGAAAGTTAGAGCCCGGGAAGAAACAACAGAGAAACGGGTAGCACGAAGAGAGGGACAGAGGTTAATTTACCTGTTTGCGGTGCGTTAACCGCCTCAGGCTGGCAAAGTGGTGAAAACAGCGCGGCATGGCTTCCCAAGGACAGGGGAGCAGGAAGAGGACAGAAGAGAGGCAGTTAGACAACAAACACCGAGCGGAGGGTGCACGGGAACGGGGCTGTGCCGGAGCCAGGCTCGCTCGGGGGAGCGACGGGAACCTGGGAACCCAGAGACCCCGGCTTCCCTCCTGCCTCTGCCAGAGGTCTTCTGCATGACCCTGGGCAAACCATTTAACATGCA
>NW_008825105.1:2116581-2128522 GCF_000699105.1 Pygoscelis adeliae
CAGACAGAGAGGGGTGACGACTGAACCCCTTGACGGCTACCTCGATCCAAGCCTGTACCTCATGCAATCAGGGCAAAAAGTTGTCCAGGTGTTTATCTTCACTCTTCACCCTGTTGCTGTACCCTGAGTGGGAGAGCTGGGTGTGCATCGCCTGCACGAGATGGCTGCAGGCTCTGCAAGCTGGCGGAGCATCCCCCATCCTGAGTTAGTCCTGGTCCTGTGCCATGTGGACCACTCCAAGGGCAGCGAGTACCTGCCCTTTTCCCACAGCCTGCAGCTGTGTTTGCTTTGTGCCTCTGGAAAGCCTGACCCGTCGGGACTTCCCAGCTACCAAGCTAGTAGCAGTGGGACCAGCAGCAGGTCTGCCTTGCTCCAGGGCTGGTCACACCCCTGAATGGAAGCTGGGACATTCACTTGGCTACTGATGCACGGGCCACGCTTCCCAGGCATGTCCCCCAAACTTTCTGACCCCGCTCAGCTTGTCCAAGGACTGAGATGATTGTCAGGTGAAGACTGTCTAAACAGTGTGCAGGAGCAAGAGCAGACAGGCAGAAAACGCAGGAACCGTCACGGTGAGCTTCTTAGGAGCTCAACCCAGGGGTGGTGGGTGAAGCTTGAACAGACAGAGTGTGTGTGCTGGGGCAGAGCCAGGGGGGCAGCTGCTCTGGGGTGGGGGCAAGGCTTTAACCAACTGCATTGCACCCCCTCTGACCTTTCCTTCCCTGATCTCCTCCTCAGCCCACGCTGAGGGAGCCAGTGGCCTTACCGGGAGGCTATTCTGGTGAAGTGCTTATAGGCGTTCTCCTTGGTGGGCTGCAAGGATTTCAGCATGCCGCGAAACTCTGCGTCGTACCGCTCGTTGATGTCGTCACCGATGATGGCCAGGCGCCTTCCCACCCGGCTCCCGGTGCTGCCCAGAGGGAAGATGGCATTATGGATGGGTCTGCCTTCACAGCAAGACCGGTAAGTAGGACCAAGGGGTGGGTCCGTAAAGGAGCCTGGCTCAGGATGAGGTTGAGGGACGTGCATAGGGTTGGTATCAGAGTTTTACCTGTCCAGCTCCTGCTGGATCTCCTCGATCTCTGGGTCCATGGGCACTTCCTCCCGTCTCTCCGCTCTCTCCTGTTCGTAGCGGTAGAAGGCATAGCTCCGAAACACCTCCTCCGTCTCCTTCACCACCTGGTCTTCTGAGGGGGAGAGAGACAAGAGGAAGGAAAGTCAAGGGAAAAGCTCATCTCTCCCCTTTCCCAAGTTGGAAAGAGACCATTCCTTCATTTTCAGCCTAAATTTGTGCTGTTTGTATTAACACTGGTCTTTTGCAATAAAACAAAAAGAATCCAACATAAATTAGTTCTCAGAAAACTAATTTTGAAGCCAGCCTTCGTTCTTAGGGGCACAAGCCCACCTTTTGAATCCACTTTTGGCAAGAGACAGCTAAAGGACTGTCACAACACAAACCAGATGTTCAAGTGCTTGTGCTCGGCAGCTCTCTCCCCGTGACAGCACCTCTCAGTAAGGGCATTGCTCAGCACAAACAAGTTCAGGAATCTCAGACCCAGACCCAAACTGGAGGCAAAGCTGAGTCTAGCACTGCCCATCAACCCTCAGCAAACAATCTTGTTTTTCAGCGTCACCAACGATTGTGCCCTTGCACGGCATCAGCAATGACGTTAAATCGGTCATTTTAGTATAATTCCTTGCCACTTCAATCACACATCACTGGTCTCACATACACCCATCACCGTGGCAGTGGCAATGCCAGGGCAGGGTTTGCAACTTCTGCATGGGCTGCTGGCAGGAACAGAAAGGAGAGGAGCTTTTGAATAACTGGTAAACTGTAGCCCAGAGAGGTGACTCCCCATCCTGCGCTTGAAAGCAGATAAACAGCCAGGTGATAAGTTTGAACTGAATGCCTGCTCCTGCTCCAGCACACCCATTGCCACTGTGCAAAAGCAGGCACCCAGATCCCCTGCTTTGCTCACAAATACCCGTGGAAGCAATACGCCCATTGCACGGTGAGCGGGAGGCTGCGGCTGGGGAGGGGGCGAGCCGGGGCTGTTGTGGGGGGAGGCTGGGGCTGGTTTTGGGTGCCACAGCTTCCTTCCCCTGCTCCCCTAAACAAGCAGGGCTCGGCATGCCAGGTATTCAGGGTTCAGCGGGGGAACATGCCCAGGCAATAACGTCACCCAGCCCCGACAGCGCGCGAAAACCGACCCGGCTCTGTGCAAGCAGGAAGCGAGTCAGAAACAACCGGCGTCAACAAGTGTGCGCCCGTCTGCAAACGGCTTGAGGTCAAGACCCACACGCATGTCCCCCATGACCACGCTGCCTGGGGAAGAGCAAGGGTCTGGACGTGGCCAGGACCTGCCCCCTCCGGAGCAGGGAGCCCCCGGCGAGGCGTTTCTGTCCCGTAGGTACCATGGTGACTGATACCTTATCACATGTGTTACATTGCTCCTGGGGAAAGTACCCGGTCTGTCACGGGATGTCTTTGATTAGAGCTCGGTTTCAGCTGGCTCGAGAAGCAATCTGGGCTAGAGCACCGGTTCCCAAACAGCCGGCAGCCCAGCTAAGTCACCCCACAGGGCTCGGGGGGAGCTGGCCCTAAGGTCCCAGTAACACAGTTCTTCCCAGTTTCTTTTTTCTAAGATGTAAAATTTGTAGGGGACAGAAATGGTATGGACGGATCAGAGCCCTGCTGCTTTAACAGGGTATCACCATTCACGGTGGAGATTACAGACATTAAACGAGGCGCAGAGCCCAGGTAAATGAGCTACTTGGGGGAACATCAGAAGCGCAGGACCCTGGAGACCCGTGGCTTTAGATCATCGTCCTGCAAGGTGTGCTGGTGACACGCAGCAGCACATCTGCACCAGCAACACTGTCTAGCAGCAGTGCAGCTCGCTGCAGCCAACCCAGCTAAAACCCTTTCCCAGCATCCTAGTATATCCACCCGCCAGACTGGCCATGCAGTTCTCTGGCCACTGGAAATTGCATTTCCAATGCAGAGATGCTCCTGCCTGAGCAATGTCCCAGGGCTGGGGTGTGAGGACCTGGCCTGGTGGACACAGCTGTCCTGGCAGTACTGCCCCATAAAACCCTGTATCCAAGTCTCCAAGGCATGCCACGCCGCTCGTTGCAGAGGTTTTCTGGCTGGTCACATCTACACGGCCCGCATGGGGCTCTGGGGAGATGGGCCCAGCCCCGGATGGGGTGCGGGGAAGGGAGAGGACCTGTCGTGCAAAGACTCAGGTTACGCAGAGTTCAGGTTGGGTAAATAAAGGTGAAGGGAAGTGACAAGTCCTCGTTGCTGTGTTTTCAGGGGATTGTTTTTTGTTTTGCAGGAACAGGTCTATTTGGCGGTAAACAAATCCCACCTTATGGAGGAGCCCGCGGAGCCAGTGACCGCTCCACCGAGAGCCAGAAAATGAAACCGACTGACTCACAGTTTCAGCGAGAGGCAGGGTAAACACACTGCGAGAACAAAAGAGGAAATAAGTGTACCAAAAAAATTCCCTGGTTTTAATTACCCCAGGCACTATTTTTAGTAACACAAGGACAGGCGAACACACATCTTCTTTCCCCCCAGGTGCTAACCCACAGCATGCGCTGGGACCATCTCTGGGTCTCTTCCACTCAAAAGAAGAGGATCTGGATCAAGATTTGCCTTGTGGACTCCCAGTACCAGCAGCAGAGAGGAGGAGAGCGGTTTGGAGCTCCGCTGGGATCTTTGGGCTCCCTGTGGGATCACTGGGGCCGTGTTAGGGGGCTCACGAGCTGCTATGACCCCCCACACTGCAAGGGAGGACCTGCTCCCCTTCTGCTGCATGAAGCAGCGACCCTGTCGTCCTCGGTCCCCAGCGCACTCCCAGCATCTAGACCAGACCTACCCCAACAGCGTCTTGCCTGGATCCACACCGTAGACAACACTGACCAGACCCCAGCCAGTCTCAAACACGCAACGCCTGCATTTCTGTGCAAGATCCTTTGTTTCTCACCGTTCCTATCTCCCAGGGAGCAGCTGTGCTGCAGTAAAAACTGGCAGGTCTCACCAAAGTTATCCATCAGACCTTGTTACAACTAAATTAAATAGCCCTGCTACAGACTGTAATAATGACAGATGCAACCTGGCAGCATCCCTTTCGAGCTCCGGAGCCAGGCAGTAACTACACGAAGAGGTGCATCTGTTTGCACAGAGGGAGATATCCAGCCTGGAAACAGCAACTGGCTCCGAAGGGAGAAGACAGCTCCGGGGAACCAAGAACGGTCTCTGGAGATTTCTGCCTCGAGGGGAAGCTTGACTCCACCTCACGGTAGTTGCAATTCATGTGTGGGATGAGCAGTATCTGCGTTAATGGATTTGGGTTAGCTTCCACCGGGCAAGGCAGCCCCTTGTGAAACCTATTGCCTGTCAACAGCAATGCCATCCAGGATCGAAGGCTGATCAGCCTGACACTGCATCATGCTGGCATAATCCTGCACAGCTTGCACCCGAGAGCAGAGCTTCTAGACAGGGGAATGGAAAACTGCCGTCCCCGGAGGCATCTGCACAGCACAAAGCCCTTCCCCTTATTCTGCTCTTCAGAACAAATATCTTCCCACCCAAAAGAGAAGCAATATTCTCAAACAGTCTCCCTGCAGAACTACTGGGCAAACACTCTTGGTTTTAAGGTAGAAATTAATCTGTCAATAAGGGAGATTCTCTGGTCCAGATTCTGGACTGGACTCAAGAAATCTGCTTTAATTCTTACATTCAATGGTGTCCCACCAACACACCCAGAGTTACAGGCTTACAGCAGGGGCTGAGGGCTGCAGCGAGGTTTTTGCTCTAGTACTTTGCTGCCCAAGCTGGGACCTGTCCCATATTTGCTAATCTACTCAACCGCAAAGGGAGGCTGGGCCCAGTGCTCAGCCGGATGCCTGAGATGGGTGGGCATCTCTGGCAATGTGTCTCCTTCTGCCCCATCAAGTTTTTAATAAAAAATTTTTTGGGGCATCCTTTGCAGGCCAGAACAAAGGAGTCACGAGGCAATTCCAAAGCAGAGGTTTTTCCCAGCGCAGCCATCAGAAGGATGACTTTTCCTTTTAAAAACCGAAACCACATATTGATGAGAGATGCAGTTCAACGGGAAGTCCAATACTCTGTGTCTGTGCTGGAGATAGGAACTGCATGGGCACCAAACAAGAGACAAGGATGTTTAAATGGTTTTGGTTGCTCTACAGAATGTATGAGAACCCAGGCTTAAACAGGCAGCTCACATTTTTCCTACTCATTTTGCAGCTGGTCTTGGAGATGAAGACGCAGAGATGCTCACAGACGTATGACTAACATCCCTAAGCAACTATTTATCAGTTCATGACTGGCTTCACATGCAATGTCAAGTCCAGAGCTAAGACAAACAACCAAGGACCAATCCTCACACCTCTCTAGGTATGTTACGTGAGTATTAAACACACAGACAGATGAGAAAGCCCAGGTAATCTGAGGTAAGAGAACAGTTGCCAATCTGACACTGCAAACAGAGTCAGGGTGGCTGGGCTTCCCATGCACCACCCTGACACCTTGGACACCCTTGCGGAGACTTGCATCAAAGCTCTCTCCGTTTCCCTAGTAGTAATAAGTGGATATAGCAACACATCACCTTTCTTAACAAAGTGCTTTGGGATTCCAGCCGACGGGGTCCACACAGGAGCTAAGTGTGACCACATAAACGATATTTTCGTCACGTGGACTGGCCCCTCTGCAGTCTAGGAGAGCTGAGCTGCATTTGGCGTAGTTACCTGCAAGCGTGAGGACAGCCACATCCACGGCTTGTCCCGCAGATCTGAGCCTCGATGTATCCAAACCATTCCCACAGCTGCGTGCGTACCCTGGCAGCAGGTTTGAACAGGGAGGCTCTGCCACCCCCACGTTACAGATGAGAACTGAAGGAGGGCAAGGTTAATGCTCTGAAGTATGAGCCCTGTTTCCTGAGCTCAGCTCAGCACTGTTGGTGCTGGGCCTCTCACTCCTCCTTCTGCAATGTTTGCTCCCCTTTTGCATGACTCTTCATGAGCTAAGTTGCTCCTCCTCTTCATCACGTACAGCCAGGAGTATGAAGCTCCTGCCTTCGTCTACAATGCCCTAAAAACACCACAAGTGCAAATTGCCACCCAACCTAGACAGAAACAGCAGCATCTTGTCCGTGCCCTAAGCAACGGCTGGTACAACAAGGGCTCAGAACGATGCTCATGCAAATCCTTGAGCAGCAGATAAATCTCTTTACTCCCTACCGCATCCAAAGACAAACGAACGGAGCAAGTGAGCCCTAAACGAAGACCAGGCTTAATACCTGTTGACGAAAGCCTTCTGCCCTGTAATCCCACAGCACGTGTTGGTGGAAGCTGCACATTTCTGCTTCTGCTGGAGTCCATGAGGCTTCTACCTAAGAGGCGTGCAGAGATCCCACCTCCAAATTCCAGATGGACCCCCCTGAGTTTTGGGAAGCAGAGGGATGCCAGTACTGCCAGTAAGTGTTTGCAAGCGCACAGGAAGCGTGACTGTAAAACAGTGTGGTTAGAGTTCAGGGCCTGATCCTCTCACTGGTTTTCACATCAGCATCTCATTGGCCTCAACAGGAAATCAGCATATGTAAACAACTGCTCTTATTTATTTATTTTCATACCTTGTAGACTTTGGTAAGGGAAGGAGACGGTATTTTTTTCTTCCAGTGTATTCATGCAGGATCTAGCACAAATGGTACTCTGAGATGGAGAGGAGTCCAGGCAATACCAGAGTATAAATATTGTAATCAGGCCAATAAAACAGCTCTGAGCTGGATCTGAGCTCAAATACGTAAACACTTAGGTGTAGCTTCAAATCTCCATTATTGACAGAGCTGCAGTGACTCAGCCTTATTTACAAGTCCACCTGCAAAACAGGTTAAGAAGCCACCCGTGTTTAACAGCTTTCTCTGCAGTGGCATTTTATCATTTTGGGATGAAACGGGAGCTGAGGTTTTTCCTGGGTTCCGTTCGTCCCCGTTCCTGGTTTCACCCATTAGTGTGAAACACAATTACACAGTCTGCTGGGCTCGGCACGCACGAGCAACGGACTGAACTGCTTCTGAATGTTGGTGAGCTGTAACTCTTCATCGCTGCTATGCCAAGGCACACCAGAGACCTGATTTCATCCAGCAGCCGATGCAGCAAGACTGAAACCAACTGCCTGAGACCAGGCACTGCTCAGCAAGGCCTGTTTTTCTGTGTGTTTTAAACATCAAGCACCTTTCACTCCCTTGTGCTTAGGGAAGGGAAAGTAAATGACACCAGGCACCAGCCGTACATCTCGCAGCCAGCCGGGGCGATCTGCCCTATGCCCAAACCCCTGTGCCACTCCGCTGTGCCTGCCTCAGCCTGCCTGCACAGAGCTGCCAGCGTACCCCAGTCCAGCAGCTCCCTGCACACTATTTTCTCCATGCCTTTCAGGCCCCCCTTGCTGCCCACCGCGCTAATCCAATGCCAAGCATCTCCCAAAAGCATTGGGCATGTGCTCTCCAAGTTCAATTCAGCATAGCTTTACGGAACTGATTTGTTATCCCAGTCTTGCAAAGGGCCCTGGAGGTATGAAAAAGACCATCTTTTCTCAAAGAAACACAGCAGGGGAAAAAAAAAACCAAAGAAAGAATGGGTTGAAAAATGCTTCCTCCCCTGAATATCACAGCAACCTTTTTACCTGAGTTGAGCTCTTGTGACAGCCTGCGCCCATTGCTTCCCCGGCGTCTGTAGGCCCTCGGTGGGTCACCGTCGTTCCCTGAGGCCATTGCAGAGAGATGCTTGGGAGTATCAGCTTTACCTGGAACAACAAAGGACAGTAAGTGAACCAGGTCATGAGCAGCCAGCAGGGACACTGGAGCCTCTCAGCCCCTTGCTCCCTCACGCACCTCCCAAGCCAGCCTTAGGAAGCCCCTTCGGCTGAGCCAAGTGCTCAGAGGAGCAATGCTGCCTGTTTTTATCTCTGCCAGTGACCTGGCTCCTCCCTTCCCGGCACGCTCGCTCCCTGATTCCTGGCCACACCAAGTCCCTTGGCTAGATTTCTCCTCTCTTCCTGACTCTTCTCAGTAACGTGTTTGCAGACAGTCGTGTGCCAGAAGAGGAAAGCCACCCAACTCCCTACCCCACTTCACCACCTCCCCACCCTTGCTGGAAACCTGCAAGCTATCCTCTGACCCGCTCAGCAAGTGCCACGGGCTACACTGGCTCTTACTCAGCCCAGACAACAGCAGCATCTGCAGTGGCTTCACGCTGGGATGAAAGCAAAAATCACAGCACAAAGGGCTCCGCGACCTCCCCGGCTGCACCCGGAAAACGTGTCTGGGAGCTGAGCCGTGGGGCTCCGCTGCTGCCTGAAATGCTGCTACCCCGACCTGCAGCCACGACGGTTCAGAGTGCAGCAAGAGCAAACCAACCCGCGAGCACACCGAGCTGCCGCGGCTCCCGTGCGGAGCTGCAGCGACCGTGCCGATCTCTCCTGGCAAGCACCTCCGACTTGTTTTCCACAACTTCTACAAGAGATGAGGTCTCTGTTTTCCTAAATCCAGAGGCTCTAATTCCCCCTGTTCTTTATGTCTTCTGAGCTCCTCTCGGAATAAGAAAATTAAATGAGAACCAATGCCCCTGAACTTCACAGGTATCCTAAACCCAGACCTGTAGTTTAGGGCTCATTGCAGCTCCTTACAGCTCTGCTCGTCGCACTGACCTCACCCCCTGGTTTTTGCAGAGAAGGGAGCGAGGCCACACAGTTACCGTCAGGGTTAGAGAGAGATCGCTGCAGCTCCTAGCCTGTTGTTTGGCATGCCAGTACATGTTCCCAGGCCAGACTTCTACAGGGCTAAACTGGTGGGTTTTCTGATTTGCACCAGGTCTAAATTCATGAAGACACATCAACACCCAGAAGTTTAAATTGTATCCTGGGCAAAAATTTAAAAAAGCTCTGGTTATGGATAAATATCCACCTATGTCAAGATTAGAAGTGCAACACGTGGTCCAACCTCACACTGAAGATTATTCAGAAGAAAAATAAATTGAGACCATAAGCAGTAATGTGAAGTACAGCCTGCAGTCAAGGTGGGGATGGGGGCCTGGAAATGCAAAGCTTATCGGCCTGGCTTAGAAAGCCATCGTGTATTTGCATAGCTGCATTCAGGGAGCCTGAGCAGCAGTGACACACAGATGGAGATGCTGTTTTTTCCTACGCGCCTCCGAGGACAGGATTTCCCTTTTCCTCTCCAACCTCAAACATCCCCATCCAAGGAAAAGCTGAAAATGCAATGAGGATCAGCAGCTGGGACCGAGGGTAAAGCTGGGAGGAGAGCTGGCTCCCACTTGCCCAGATCAGCAGAGACCCGGGCTCCAGAGCTGCTCCTCTCCTTGCTCTTCTCTACTCTGGGACGCAGTGGAGACAGCTCAGGGAGTGCTTGGAGCAGATGAACGTGCCCCCGTTCCCTCCTCCACAGAGGAAACCCTCCTGCGCTTCCTCCGCTGCCATCCCCAGCCCCTCCTCGGGCGCTTAGCAAGGCTACAGCTGCAGCCCACCCTGCATAGGAAGGCCTCAGTGCCTTTCAAGGGGAAGCAAGAACAGACTCAGAGCAGCTCTCTGGAGTTTGTGGGTAAGCGAAGCAGTATGAATTTCTACCGTACCTCGCATTGCTACAACCCAAGGCTGCACTGAACGCTGGGGGGGGATGCGGACACATCCAGCCAAAGAGTTCAGCTGCCTCTGGAGCTTTTACAGCTTGATCTATAGGTGCAACTGGTTGTTTCACATCAACCCACTGCCTCTGAGCCAGACCTCAGCCACGAATAACAGGGAGTGTCTGATGCAGACCTGACTGCTCAGTATGAAGGATGGCTGGTGAGCACAGGAGTCCGGTGCCCAAGAAGCAGCTGACTCATGTGATTTTTCACGCTTGCCGTCTGCCAAACCCTTAGGAAGCGTCAGGCTGCGACTGTGGCGGTCATGTAAGAGGAACTTTCATTTTCAGTTTCCTTCTCAATATAGTTTCTTGCAGCGCTTTCTTCTTTTGAAACACGGGACACCGCAGCCCTTTTGCACACATGCACATCTGGGACCAGCAGCTACGTCGCTGTCGGCACGCTGTGGGTCCCCAACCTGCTCCCAGGGGAGGACCCTAAACTCCCATTCCTGCAAACCAAGTGAACGCCCAAGATAGCTCACCGCCAGTCTCTGCTGGGGGTCAAAGTGCTTCGGACCATCCTCTCCAGTATCAAGTGCTGCTGCCCACATTCCTCCTGCTTCCCAGCCCAATGCCCCTTTGCTTTGCCCCGTTCCCCCTTTGTTATGAGAATACCGTACTGGAAGAGAGCAGGGAGGGGCGTGAAGGAGGGTACGACACCCATACACTTAAAGACAGCCCAAGGCTGCAGAAGATGAAGGCTCTCCAGGACTTGAGGCAGGGCTCGAGAGAAGGTTTGGGGGAAGCTGCAGGTTACTGGGAGCAGTGGCTAATTCTCAGCAGCTGCTAAAAGATTCCGCTCCGCCCTGACTTTTTGCTCTTGTAAGAGGCTGCAAAGGGTTAAAAGCAGCAGGCAGCACCTAGGATGTGGATTTACCAACACCTCCAAGAGAGCACAGGAGTCTTATCTTTATAAACCAGCATATGCCATGCAAAGATTCAGCCTTCCCGGAACCTGCCAGGCTTCCCTAATAAAAAAAAAGACCTTTGCCTCAACTGTTTCTCATTTCACCCTCATCTCCTTTGCTTTAAAGGACTCTGACACATTTCCTATGTGTCCTCATGACACACTCACCACTTCTCCCAACTTTTCCCCATAGGAAGGTGCCTGGGTGCAGGGAAGATGGTGGGACTGGCCCAGAGCGGGAGGCAGAATTGCAAGCTGCAGGAGGGGAGAGGATCTGCAGGAGCAGCCATAATCGCTATGAACAAGCCCGGCTATGGGGCTCTGAAGTCACCCCCCGACATGTTATGAAGATCCTGTTCCAGGAAATGCAGGGAGCATCCTCTGGGACGAGCATTTCCCAGGTCTGGTCCTGGGCCTGTGCATGGGAGTGATTCCATCATGCAGCGTGCAGGGCAGCTAACCCTCTCCAGGACAGAGATCCCGCAGGACTCCTGTGCCCTGCTGCCATCCCTGCACGGACAGCGCAGCATCAGCCCCGCTCCTCCCAGCCTGGCCTAGAAGAGCAAACAGGTGAGTTTGCCCAGTTTGGTGTTTACCCACCCAGCACGGCACCAGGGTCCAGCTGGCCCACGAGCCCCAGCAGATGCAGACATTGCAGCCGGGGTGCCCCCACAACCCCGTGCGCCCACATCCTGCAGGTCCCCGGCGCTGCTGGGCGGGAAGCCGTGCAGGCAAGGCTGCAAAGCCACACGTGCCATGTCCGTGTCTGAGGTCACAGGCCAGAGCGGGGTGAAACAGATGTCACCCCGGTCCTCAGCGTGGCACGACTCTTCCCACCAACAGCTCACACAATCCTGCCTACCCTGAATGCCGACACTGAGCGCTGGCACGGGGATGCCGGGTGTGGCTGTCACCACCGCAGCCTCGCAAGGGGGAAAAAAAAACCCAGCTGGAGAAAATATTATTAAAAGAGATAATATTTCCTCTTTGGGGCAACGATCAGCTCAGAGCGAGACCTTTCAGCCCTGGCCCAGTTATTGCACGCACCGGAGTGCTGCTTGCTGCGGTACCCCTGCGTACTTTAACCTTGTTCACCGGGCGGTGCGGGATGAGGCCCTGCGGCTCTGCCCACCCCTCCCGCCTTGCCGGCATCCCGGAGCTCCCGGTGCATCCCTCCCCCCCGGCTCACGGCAGCCTCGGCACCGCCCGGCCGGGCCCGGTGAATAAAGATAACTCATCCCGAGGGAGGCTGGGGGGGTGGAGGGGGGTGTCCCCCCGCTACTCACCGCGTCCCGGCGGG
>NW_008825105.1:2129046-2132441 GCF_000699105.1 Pygoscelis adeliae
GCAGCACATCCCATCCCGGCACCCCGCTTGCCACGATCCCCCGGGAGTCTTCGGTTTCTCCCTGGGTTCTCCGGTAATTTTTCAGACCTTGTCGTTAAGGCTGCAGCACCTTAGCACGATCGGTTTGCCCTCTGTTCGGTTCCCCAGCAGGTAGGGCCGGGAGCCCTGTTAAAGCCATTGTTAGAGCATTTCTGGTTTCTAGTGGGAAACTTCTGTGTCAATCTGCCAGAAGAAAAGTCGCTGGTGGCAGAGGTGGTTCACACCACGTGACTTAGGAAATTTGAAATCCACTGAGATTGGGAAAAACCACAGTGGCTGGAGGAAAGGGTGTGATTCACCCTGGAGAGCAAGATAGCTTCGCTGGAGGTGGCTCTCGGCTCAGCGAGCTGCCCCGGCTGCTTTTCCTCCCCTCGCTCCCTGGGAGACTGCCAGGGACTTCACTGTTGGTGCTGAAAAATGCCAGATATGCAAAGGTTTGGGGCCAGTATAAATGCCTGACTGCTAATTATCAGATTACCTGTCTGTCCAACGGTAGGAGCACTGTTCATGCCCTGGGACAACATGCCCTGTGGGATGCTCCCTGCTCCGGGGCCAAACAGAGAGATTTTTGAATCCTTGATTTCTTGGCTGAGCTTTGCCGGGGAAAATGGGCCCCTGGCTGCAGACAGCCCTGCTCTGGCTCCAGAGATGCCCTCTCCCCTTGGAGGTGCGGGCTGCTGGGGACGTGGCCTTGGCAGACCTTTCTGAGGGCGGCAGCCGCATCGACACCGGTGAAAAGTGGGTTGTGGAGGGCGAAGCAAAGGATGCCCGCAGTGACTGCGGGGCCCAGGGGCCAGGAGAGATGTGCCCTGGCCAGAGATGGCTTTCGGTGGGGTAAGACTAATCATGCAGCAGAGGAAGGTGAGGAATCAGCTAATGGGGACTGTCCCCCTCAGCCTGGTAGCAAGGGGTTTGCCTTCTTCCCAGCGTGTGCTTGCAGAGAAACTCATGGTCCTGGGGGGGGCTCGAGGTCCCACCACCAACCTTAATTCTGCACTGAGCCTTGGGGTGAGTTTTGGTGGTGAATGTAGCAATGGTGGCTGTTTGGGTCTGAACGTCCCTACCTCTGGGTTCTCCCCGTGCCCCTGTTGATCTGTGGTGGTGGCTGTTCTTGTGCACAGCCAGTGTGATGTGTGCCCAGGTTTTAGGCTGAATACTGGCACAGACTCAGCGGGATGTGCTGACGGCTGCAAGATGAATCCTGTGCTTCTCTCCGCCACATTACATCAACCTGGGCTGTTCCTGAGTCTCACCACCATTTCAGATTTAGCGTCCTTTCGTATTAGCTCATTAGGCAATAGCGTCAGTGAGAACTTTTGCAAAAGTGAATCTCATCTAAAATCCTTCTGCCTTTTTGCAAACCACTTCTCTTCCACCTCAAATACATTGCATAACGCCTCTGTGGCATGGCTGTAGAAAATCGGCTGGGAAAGTGGTACTGCGTGAGCATCAGGGGTATGATATTCGTAGCTGCTTCTAATCACATTGAGCAGCAAAAGTTGTGGAAAATAAGCTGTGCAGGAGGCTCGGACAACTCCTCTGTGCCCACAGCAAGTGCAGCAAGGAGCTTGTGGGGACTGAGCTGTGGGTGGGCAGCGGGGACTCGTACTGCGATGTGTCTGCAAATAGCAGCTGGAGAGTGTTAAAGAGCAGGGAGATATCTGGGATAAAAGGAAATGAGTTTGAAAGCACCAGTTCTGTTTATGGGAATGGCCTACATGGACGTCAAGAAATGGTGGCGGCGAGCAAGTATTTAGGCGATCATTTGATGAGTGGTATAAATCCTGCGTGTGGCTCCGCTGGTGCGGAGACGGCCTGCCTTGCTATTGCAGTGGTTTTCAGATGTTGAGGCAGTAGGGAAGAAGCTCCTAGCCGGCTGTGCTGCACTGGCTTTGCGATCGCTGGTGCTGATGTGAAATGTTCCCCGCTTCGACCGGCAGCCCCTTTTGCTGGTGTAAATAAAGAGATGTATTTACTGCTGTAAAGAAGAGATGCACGGCAGCTGCAGAGAAGGAGCCTCTGGTTTCAGGATTCACGTGGTGTTTTAGGATGTGGTTTCACCAATTGGTTGGTGTAGTCTGAATCTGTGCTGCTGCTGGGAAGGGGGCTGCACTCAGCTGCGCGTCCCCAGCCCTCCTCTCGTGCCAGCAAGAGCAAGGGGCTGACATGAAAACGCTTTTTGCAGTGAGGAGGACTGTGGTCTGTGCTTTGCAGGAGCTGTGCCCTGCGCTGACTGCCCGAGCCCAGCGATGGCAGAGGAAAGGAAACAGGAGGGTGCAGCTGGAGGGTGGGAGAATCTCTGTTTCAGTCATGATGACATAGCAGTTTTAGATGATTTTTTTTTGGGGGGGAAAAAAAACCCTTCTTGCAGCCAGCAGCTTGTGGACTAGCTGAGCCAAGGATGAGCAGACACTGGCAGAGCCAGCCAGAAGAAGCTCCTAGCGTAGAAGCAAAGCTGAACTCCTACCAGCATGCCTCCATGAGGGATACGTTACATCAGCGAGAGCAGCTTTATGCCAGTGTTACTGCAGCTACAGCACGGCTCTGTCGAGTGCAGGAATGTTGCGGAGAAAATCATGCCCCTGCCTGAGACGGTGATCCTAGGAAAATACCCATCGGAAACGTGCCTGAGGGGCCGAGGGAGAAACAGGTCCTTGAGTTTGCTGCTGTTTCAGTTCCTGCCATTATTGTCATGAATGTATTGCATTGCGATGGCAAACACAGACGCTGCTTTTAAAAGCTCTTTGCTCCGCTGCTGCCTGCAGAATGAGTATTTTTTTATCTTTCTCTCTTTGGCCATGGTACTGCGCTGCTGGAGGAGTTCTTGCGTGTTTTCGTGAGCCTTCCCCCTTCCTCCCACCCTCCCTTGCTGGTGTGAGGGTCCCTGAGGAGATTTCAGGGCTGGGCCAAACTGTGGCAGAGGTGGGAATGCTGCAAGAATGAGTTGCTGTGGGTAGAAGGGAGGCTTCATCTTTTGGGGCCCCTCTTCTCCCCCAGCTCTGGGCTGTGCTCAGTCTGTATCCCCCTCCCAGCCCTGGGCTGTGCATCCTTTGCCCCTCTGGGTGACATCTTGCCCCCTCCCCAGCCTTGTTTCAGAGCCCTGTCACTGTCTCAGTGCCGCAGCTCTGGGTTCCGGGCAGTTTGGGGCCGTTTGATTCAAATCCAGTTCTGAGCCGTTGAGCCACTGGCCGACCCCGCAGCCCCGCTCCCGGCGCTAGCACCGATGGATGCCCCCACAGCCGCCCGGGCTCCCAGCCGTCCCTCCCTGCTCCAGCTCCTCAGGAATCTCTTTGGGCTCCCACGAAGCACGCAGGGGACACGGGAGCCCAGAGCGGAGGGGCAAGAGCTGGGTGCCG
>NW_008825105.1:2132552-2136051 GCF_000699105.1 Pygoscelis adeliae
GTTGGGGGTGGGGTGGGTGAGCCTGGCCGGCTCCCTGGGGAGCAACACAAGCAGAAGCTGCCTGTCGTTGAGCACCGGTGACGCAGAGCTGGCGGTGGCCGGTGATGCGCGGTGGACACCTGCCAGCAGCCCAGCCCGGCAGCGTGCAGGCAGCGGGGGGGCCAGTAAGGAGGGGACAGCCATGCCAGAAGCTTTCGGTGACAAAGCTCTGGAGACATAAGCGTTGGGATGGGGGGTGACATGGGGCCAAAGACCCGGCTTGCTTCAGTGTCCCTGTCGAGGGAGCATGTCCTCATAGCCACGGATGCCCTAGAGGGATAGGGAGAAGCCCGCTTGGTTGCATCGGTCTTGTCAGATCCCGAGCAGCCGGTGTTTTGCAGAAGGCTGCTTGTTTGGACTTTATTAACAGCTGCTCATTTGGATTTTATAAAACCCAGTTCTCCCCTTACTTCCTTAAAACATTGAAATGAACCCAGTGTTTCCAGTAAGGCTGCAGTTGGCTTCCAGAACCCACACAGCTTTGGGGCATCCTGCATCCACAGCAGGCAGGCTCCGTTCCCACTGCTGCCTGTGCTGCTCTTACCTCCCCAAAAGTCCCCAGGCGGTTCTGTATGGCCTGTGGCACCCGTCAGAAACCCGAGTTATAGCCCTTTGCTGTCCTTGGCCTCTCTAGGCTGCTGACAAGGGATGCAACCAGATCCAGCTGTGTTAGCGTTGCTGACAGAGGGTCAGAAATTGCAATGCTGGTCCTGCTGGCCTTTGTTTGAACACACCTAACTGGGCTTTGCCTCCAGGGATGGGCTCCTTCAAGGTCTGAGTGCTGATGGTGAAGATGTTACCTGCGGTGCAAGCCCCGAGCCGATGTTTTCTGTGGACTTCAATGCCGAATGGGAGAACGAGCAGCTCCTGAAAGGGGAGAGGACGGCTCAGAGGGAAAGGAAATCCCCCCGCCTCATCCCTGAGGACTCGAGGGCTTCCTGGGGCAGCTGGTGGGTGGGAGAAGTCCTGAGGAATGACTGGTAGCCCTTCTCCCAGTCTGTATGCTGCTTTTTGGGTATGAGCCTTGGGGCTAGTGCTGCACGCTGTCTGCTGGCTGAATGTTGGCATCAAAGCTGCGTGTTGGAGAAGACCAACCGGGGGGATTGCTGAGGCAGTCAGGTCGCTGGGGAGAGTACCCAAGGGCCAGGGCAGAGAGCACTGAAAATTGCCCAGGGGATGCGAGGGGCTGGGGCACTTCAACCAGTCGCCCACTGAATTCAGTGCCCAGCGTGCCTGACAATAAGTCCATTTGCTTTGCTGGTACTAGAGGATCTGGACCTGTCATGATATCCTCTTTCAGACACTCCACTGGGGGCACGTTCGATTGCTGTGCCAAGGACGACGTGCAGGAAGGGAGGTGACCGCTCTGGGGAGTCACTGTTTTCTTTGGGCTTGTTTTAAACAGCAGGTGAGGGTGCAGGATCCCTGAAAGCAGAGCTGTCCCAGTGGAACAGGCTCTTCAACATGAACAGACATCGACGGACTTCACATAAGGTTGGTGAAAGGACATGGAGCATGGGGCTAAGGCGGTGATCACTCCTGAGGAGGATCTACGTGCAGGCAGATCTAAGTGCCCTCAGGCCTTAGGAAAGGCATAGGGATAGATTAGCGTGGGGGATGCTAAAACTCATCCCTGGCACTGCCAAGGCACTACCGCATCAGAGGCTGTGGGCTTTCAGGGGTGTTTTTGAAGTTCTTCTGTACCTCCATGGTCCTTTCCACCTGAGCAGGGAATGGTCTCAGGACGGTCAGTGATGGGCAACACATGGTACTGGGACGTTTGCTGGGATGGGATGGATGGGAGTGAAATAGGGATAGTGGCAAGAGCCAGGCCTTCGGGATTCCCTTCCTGGTCTTCGTACAGGCCCCCACTGTGACTATGGTTGTTTAATTGGGGTAACTGGTTACCCAGCAGCCCTGGAACAAGCTGTATGTGCAAAATTATCTTGCTGTCCCTAACAATCCCATTGTAATAGCTCCTGGATCTCCCTAGCACGTCGGATCCAAAGCAGAATAAGAGATGCCCCTGCAGACTAGGTCTTCATCTGAGATGAGGGTCAGATCAGGGATGCTGGTGATTTCCCCAGGTATCTGCAAGACAGCGTGAGCAAGCCCAGAGGAGGCCATGGATGGAGCAGGACGGGCGTCTCCAATCCAGGCAACATAAACAGGGCAGGTTTGCAGCAGAGAAACAAATCTGCAGCAGAGCAGAGACTCCAGCTGCTCGGTCAGGGCTCTGAGAGGCGCTGAAAAAGGTGCAGGACCTGGTAGAGCTGCAGGAAGTAGCTGGGGTGGCGGACAGGTTGGTGGTTTAATAAAGCTGTTCTGCCGGAGCGTGGGTGTGGGGTGTGACTGGTGCAGCACGGAGATCTAAGACAAATTAGGCCCCCTCTCTGCTGGATGGTGCAGTGCATTAAATCAGCTCTTTGAGAAATGGGCAGTATTTTGTTCCCGACAGCAAAGAGGGACTCCAGGGCAGTGTTTTAACAGTAGCCTTGGGGAGCTGCCTGAAGCTGTTAAAAAGTTGTTTTTTTAATAGATTTCCTTTCTATACAGCATAACCATGCTACAGATCCTGCCACTGCCTGGCAAAATATGGGAGACGAGTGGCAAATTAACAGTTTAGGGCGTGAGAGTCCGGAGACCAGATGTCTGCCGGGTTTTGTCACTCACTCCCTACGTGACCCGGGGCCAACCTTTTCCCCTGCTTGCCTCAGTTTCCCATCTGCGCCGGGAGACATCTACTCAACTGCATGAAGCGCGCTGAGATCTCTGGATGATGAATTGGCGTGGCAGGGGTTGGGGGGGGAAGAAGAGGTAGAGGTTTTTTTGAAGATCAGCTACCGGAATTAGCGTTACATCAGAATCAAACTGTTGTACAGAGACATTTTGTCAACTCTGACATCATCTTTTTCTTTTTTTTTCCCCGCTGCAGCCTCATGCCCCGGGAAGCTTGATGGAGCTGGAAAGCGAAGAGGAGCCTCTTTTGAACGCGGCTGCTAATAGACCCGCAACACGGGTTCTCCCCCTCCTGCCTGCAAAACCCTCTGGTGTGGTCCCGGTCGAGAGGTGAGCTCCTCCACTCTCTCCTGCCAAGGATGGGAGCAGAACCCCCCCCCGCTGGCTCCCCCCAGCCCTTCAGCAGAGCTGCGGGAACCTGCTGGGGAGAGAAATTTCCTCGGAGCACCAGATGGCACTCTCCGACTTCCAACCGAGCTGAGCCGAGCCGGGCTAACCCAGCTGGGTTGACACAGACACCCGTGGGTGTGTGCGGGGCTGCCCTGGCTCCCGGCCCCGCGCCTGGGTCCAGGCTGCGGGGAGCAGGGGACAGTGGGGACAGGAGGGTGGGGTGCGTCGAGGGACCACCTCTGCACGGGCCAAAGAGGTTTTCCGTCGACCTACAGGTTTGGTCACCCCACGCAGCGTGGGTGTCGCAGGGGTGGGCAGGCTCGCCTCCTGC
>NW_008825105.1:2136100-2139755 GCF_000699105.1 Pygoscelis adeliae
GGGCACGCTGCCCACGGCTCAGTCCGGCTCGCCGCAGCGTTGCTTAACTGTCCGGAGGATGTGACTAAGGGAAAGTTGCTCTCTGCTCCCCTTGCTGCTCTGGAGCAGGGCAGCCCCGCTGCTCCCTGGCAGGAGGGAGCTGGTCCAGCTCGCCTGGCTCCGCAGCACCCGGTCGGGCAGGGTGTGACGGCTCTCCAGGGGTGCTGTGGTACCAGAGAGCAATTGCAACTGTGAAAAGGAACAGCAAAACCCCTGTTGTTCATCAGGTTTTACCCACAGAGTTTCCTCCTGGTTCCCTCTGGGGTTGCTGGGGGAGGCAGGGCTCCTTTCCCAGTCGGGCAGGGCGGGAAGATGCAGATGGTGGCAGTGCCAAGCGCCCGGGGGCCGAGGTCAGAGCTGCGATGCCCCAGCTCCCCGCGGAGCACAAGCCGCCGTGCCAAGACCACGGGTGTCTGCACGCCGAGTTTATCACGGCTGTGCTCTCTCTGGGCTCTGGATGAAGAGAGAATATGAGGCTTCAGGCAAAGCGCGTCTCACGTGCTCCAGATTTATCAAATTGATTAAAAAAACCCACAACAGATCCAGGCCTTGTTCCTATAACAGCTATTGGAGCATGTTGGATGTTAATCAAACCGTCTGTTTGCCGTGTCCGGAGAAGCCAGCATAAGCCAGCTTGTGTTTTTCAGGCATTGGAAGAGTTGTCAAGCTATAATCTGTTTAGGACAAAATAACTTATAAATACACCTTCTGATAGTCTGTTGTATAAATATGGGAAGAGAGGGGGGTTTCTGCGACTGCAAGTACCTGTCAGAGGGCTGATAAATGTGTGTGGGCTGAGCGTCATCATGTGGGCTCCCCGCAAGAGGGGAGGGAAGGGGCTCCCAAACCTTCCTCCTTTTCACCTTTGTCCCCAGCACAGAATTGTTCTGTCCAGACCATTCCCTCCAACTTTGCCCGCTGGATTTGAAACATTTCAAATAACAGAGCTCCCATCCCTTCCCTCTGGGAGGCACACCATGGTCTCCCGGGTATTTTTCCTAATCAGGTGAGAAAGCTAACCCATCACGTCCTGGGTGTGAGTCCTGAAGCACGGGGCTCCTGCGAGCACCCCGAGAAGACTCTCAGATCCTTGGCATGTCAGCACAGAGAGCGCTCAAGCGTGGCAGCAGACCTCTCTGCAGGCAAGAAGCTTGGGACAACCTGCTTATAAGGTCCTGCAGATCTGTGATGATGTGACCAAGCAGTCAGCGTCTGGGGTCGATTCCTGGCTGTGAGGACACGTTGAGAGTGTTACTCCAATTTCCTGTGGTACTCAGGGTGTCTGTCTCTCTGACGTATTTCATTCTCTAACCGAGGTTTTCTGAAGACAGAGCAGGAGAAACCTTTGGCTGCTTTGGGAGAAGCTGGGTACAGCTGGGAGCGAGCGGAGCGGGAACCCCTGGAAAAGGCTGAGGTCAGTCTAGAAGAGAAAAATGCCATCGGTGCACTGACACGGGACATCTCTCTTGGCGCCATGGGCCACCATGGTGCTCTGTGGCCACAGCTGTATTTCTGTCTCCTCCACCAAGCCATCGTGGGACCACGGGCAAGGCACTTGGGCCAATATGCTTAAAATTGCATAGCGTCAGGTCAATAGATATATTTTAGAAAAGCTGGTGGCTTCTGTAGGAAAACCAGCATGTTTTAGTGAGGTTATTTATTAAATGAGCCCAGTTTTAAGTCTCCCCTTTGAGAAGGCTGGCTCTGCACTCCCTGCCTCAGTTTCCCCTTTCATACAAGAGATCACGTACCAACTCCTCCTCTCCAAAGCACCACATGGATCAGTGGCATATTTCTAAATGCCTCTGAAATCTGGGCTGACAAGGGCTCCGGGCAGGACCAGACAACTGGCTACGGAAACCCTCCGTCCCCGTGCGGAGGAAACATGGGGAGTTTCCAAGCCTGGCTCTGTGAAGGCAGATCCGCGCGCTGGTTATCACTCCTCCTTGGTGTGAGCCGAGGGTGTGTGAGCTGAACGCCAGCACATTCCTCCCGAAGGCAGGGACAGCCCAGAAGAGAGGAAAAAGCAACTTCCTCCGCTCCATGCACAGGAAGAGCACGTCTGGGAGGTGGGAAGGGGGGTGCTGGGGGGCTGCCTGCCCTCGCTGCCCACCGGCCACGTGTGCGTTGGGGTCACTTTGCAGCATCCCATCTTCTCCCTCGTGCAAAGACCAGATGTCTTGTCTTGAGTAGCTGCAACAGGGGGGTTGGGAAACTCCAAAATACCACTGGAAAATGGAGCGTGGAGGCGGTTTCTTTGTCTCACGCCGTGCAGGCCAGGAGTATTACTGCGTTGTTTGCTTGGTTAATTTTGTTTTTCTTCTGTGCTCAGCTTTCTCTGCAGCCACCTCGCTCTGCAGTGTGGGGGCAGGAGCAGACTTTGAGCATTTAGGAAAGCACCCAGAGTTTAACAGGGATGCTTCTCTGTTTGAACCCATCTGCCAAGAGCTCCAGGGCACGGGTCTGATCCCGAAAACGTGCACAGTAGCTCCTTTCAGCCTCTGAGGGGGTGTCTGCAGACAGGCACCGATTCATAAGCATGGTCTTCACAGGCAGATAAAGGCAGGGGCATGCCTGGCACGACTCCCGGAGCCGCAGTCAGAGGGGAGTTGCTGGTGTCCATCTTCTCTGAGGCAGTAAGTGGGGCTGGAGGCTGGAGGAGTGCAAGCAGCCGGGCACCGGTGGGGTGTTGGAGCAGCCTCGCTTCATGCGAATGGTTGCAACATGCCGGCATGGGTCCAGCTCTTGTAGCGAGAGATGCTGGAGGTGCTCAGAGCCCTGTGCCCCAGGGCCCTGCGCTGCCCAGCGGCTGCAGGTAACGGAAGGGAAGAGCCTGTTTCGGGGCACGGGGCAGCACCGGGAGCCCTGTCAGGCGGTGGGAGCGGGCAGCAGGGCTGGTGGGAGGCAGTGCCGCTCTGCGTCGGCCGCTTCAGTCCCTGAGGTACATCCTTTCCCCTCCCTGGATCCAGCTCCTGGAAGAGGTGGGGAGCAGCCCCCAATGGACCACCCCGCATCGGCAGCCCTCCCGGAGAAGGGACCGACACTTCCTCTTTGCTCCCCACCCCGGTACCAGCCAGGCTTAGGCCTGTCCCAAAGAGCTCCGCAGCTCCAGCTTTTTCCTCTTCTTTCCCTTATGCTTCTTTTTAATGAACGTACCACGTTTCCCTTTTTGCTTTCTCTCTGTTCCTTGGGAAGGACCCATGAGTCTCACCCCACTGGCTGGCATGGCCTGGCTTTGGTTTGAATTATTTATATTTTTTTTTTAGATTAAGCATTTAGTGTGAATAAATTGTTCTCACTTCTCCCTCTGATTATTCACTTCCCCTTATTAAACAGTTCTGTGTTGAATTACTTTTTCTCCTTTCCCAACCCTTCCACCCTCCAGCTTTTTCATCTTTTCCACATTAGTTATTCTCTGTGGCTTTTAAGGTTTTTATTTATTAATTTCGGGGTAAGAAGAGACAGGTCTCTGCCTCTGCTCCCCACCCACTGCAAAAAGAGCGGTGAGATTGCCTTGTCTGGTTTGGCCAGTGGTGGTCTCCATCCCCTGGGGCTGAAAAGCAAAGCTAACCTCTTATGGAGGTATCAGAGAGGGGAAGGGGGGTGGGGGGGGGTG
>NW_008825105.1:2139918-2145013 GCF_000699105.1 Pygoscelis adeliae
GCCCCGAGCGGCTCATTCACAGCCGGGCCGGAGGAGCTGCTGGCAGCCCGGCTCCTGCTAATCTGGGAATTGTATGCCAGGAAGCACACACCCAGCCGACCTGCCCGAGACAAAGCCTGCCTTCTACGCACCAGCTCTCCCCAGGCGTTCTTCTGCATGGCTCGGGGCTATTCCTGAGCCGTCCCCAGCGCATGAGGCCTCGCTGGTTCCCTCCCCGGACTTTCCCGAGGGTCGGGCACCTGCTTTGGCTGCAGTGCCAGAGCTCGGTCCTCCCACAATAGGACGGGGCTCCTGGCCTGGTACGGCGTGTGATGCTCTCACAGCCATCTCATGCTCCCGCCGGTCTCTGGAGCACATCATAAAATGGGGCTGTAGCATCTAAACTCTGCTGGCTAACCTGAAAGCATGGCTGTGAAAGAGAGAACTCCCTCCCCGATCATCTCTGGGGTGTTTACTCTGGACCCTATCAACGGCAAATTAACCACAGCCATCATTGTTTTCTTGCTAGATTGGTTTAGCAGATCTGTCCTGGCAATAGAACCTTCCCATGTTGCCTTCCTGGGTACCAAAACTCTCTGTCCTTGACACATCCTTAGAAGCCTTGAGCTCCAAATAGACTTGACTTCTGTGTAAAACCTTCCGAGATTTCCCGAAGAAAAGTGCTATATAAAATGTAGGTATTATTAGCAATCTCCCTCTGCCAGGTCATATGTCAAACACCAGCACAAGGAGGTGTTAGGAGGAAGGGTTTGCCTTGGCTGAGTCATTTCGTAGCAGCTTGTTTCAGGGTTACGTGCACCTCTTTGGGAAGCAGCTGGTATCGTCTGCTAAATTAGGTCTGGCAGAGGCAGCAAGTCATTTCCACAGCACCCGAGCAGCCCCGGTCGACGCGGTCCTTGCCCCTGTGCTGTTCCCACTGCGTAAGTGGGAAGTGGAGACGCCTATGCTGAGCTGTCCTGGGCGATGTTCGGGGCAGGCTGGTGGAAATGAGCTCGGTGAGTTATTCTGCTCTACCCTTTGAGGGCAGAGTCGGGCCCGTTGCCGCGACAAGAAGCTGCACGTTCACGTGATGCTCCCACATCCTGCTCGATGTATTTTAAGGAGGTTGTTTACAAACACTGATGTGGTGCTAGAGCAAGCGAGGCTGCTCACAAACTGCGTGAGATAGAAAAGCCTCTGCAAGCCTCGTTGTCTTCCCATGCGCTGATAGATGATGATCCAGTGCTGGAGTGCTCTAACTGCTGCGGCTTTTCTGGCTGCGGAGGTGGACGGGCCGGTGGGACCGCTCTGGCACTGGGAGGCTCAATTCAATTATTTCCTGCATCGTCCCGCGCTTCGGTGCCACCTTGTCCTGAGATGCGTGGCCTTGCTCTGCTAATCCTGCATCTTCAGTAGCACCACGAAGCCCCAGTCGCGGGCTCCTTCGTGCAAGATGCTGCTCCAAGATGGAGTAAAATAGATGGCTGGTGCCTGAAATAATCTTCAGTCTGAGATTTCCAGGTCTCGCAAAGCTGTTGTAAAGTTGCATTACAAATGTGAGACACTCAGATATTACAATGATATGAGCCAACTTAATAGAATATTTTAAATGAAATATTCATCTGGATCCTCAGCCTGTGAAAGGGATAGAGCTCTGCTGGCTTCTGTGGACTCACACTAATTTATTTTTTATTGCAACCCATTTGTATTATGATGGCGGCTGGGAGGTTCTAGGAGATCGCCTCCAGCCTAAGACCCCATTATTTCAGGTGCTCTAAAATCACAGAACAGCTCGACAATCTGTGCCCCAAATTTGAAACCGCTAAGGATGTAGCCTGGTATTTTTTAAAAAACAAACCTGTTCTCTAACACACAGAGCACTTCCTCCGCGCAGGGCGTCTGCACAGGCACGGACCCTTCCCCGGCAATTCAGGCGGGCCTCAAAAGTCTCTCTCTGCTGATGGTATCGCGCTGGCTGAGAAAGAGATTGTCACTTAATGAACAAAGAGTGCTTACAGCCCCGGACCAGGCGGGAGAAATATTTGCCAAACAAAGACTCTATTTTCAAGGAAATCCTCCGACTTCTGCATCAAATGAGAGAAATGATTCAAGCTCTGGAGGCAAGCGGCTGAGACAGCCGTGGGTAGGAAATTCTCATGTCATGGGCCGAGCGCTTCTCCTGCCTCATCCACAATGGGAGCAAAAAAACATTCAGGAATGATTCAAATCCCTTTGTGGATGTAGGCTACAGATACACCTATTTTCTGTTTGCACCCATCCATAGCCCTCCCAGAGGGATGCCCTGGGCTCGTGCAATGGAGCGAAGCAGCAGAGACCCGAGGAAACCCCGGCACGCTGCCGGCAGAGCCCCAGAGACGCTCCCAGCCGGGATAAGGAACAACAACCGATGGCCCGACCTCACCGGAGAAATCCAACGCAGCATTTCCAGCAAGCGTGTCCTGCACAGGGCCGGGGCCAGCCACTGCAAAGCGGCTGCGTGCTGCTCACACCTCCCGCCCAGCAGCGTCGGGGCATTTTGCTTGCCAGAGCCGTGATTTTGATCAAAAGAAACGTTAGTCACTGGAGACTCGAGCCTTTGGTGTTAAAATTAAATGCTAGTTGTTAAGCTGGCATCCATGATAAAGAAAACTCCGCTTTACCAGCACGAACATGCTTTGTGTCCCAATTTAGAAGTCCAACGAGGCAATCGCATCCTGCCTCTGTGCGGGCTGTTCATTAGCTGCACTGAACCAGCATTGCTCCTGGGACAGCCCGGATGCGTTTTCAAGCCATCAGCTGCCCGGTTACAGCTGCCTTTCCACAGCCCGAGCCGAGATGCTGATGCCTTCAGAAATCGTCGCCCAGCTGCTGTTCTGAATCAGGCAGGAAGGAGCTGCGCCTGCCGCAGCATATAAAAGAGCTTTTGGGTCGGTTGGTGGTATATAAAATGCAATATAATGTTACCTATAATTCTTAAAGCCAGCTCCGGTCCTTCAAATAAAATACCTCTATAGTTCCTTTTTTCTTTTCTTTAACAGCTATAAACTCTGCCCAACTATTCCTCTTCCCTCTCAGCTTGTGACTGTCTTGGTTTATGGCATCGTCACAACCTCCTGATTGATTTACACGTGAAGTCAGTGAACAGTCGCTCCCACCCTCTCCAGTCCCTTATCCCATGGCTCCGTGGCTGCTGGGTGACTCAGCAGCGTGGAGCACAAGCATGACTAACTCTTCCCTCTACAACAAACAGGGATTTTGGGAACAAACAGGGATTTTGAGTCCTTGTTCAATGCATTCCTCTGTGCTGGTGGAAGCTGCCTAACAAACCGCCCTGGCACAGCAGCGTGACTCATCCCAAGGAGGTGCGCGCTGATCGCCGGGACGCGAGGATGTCAGGCTGCTCCAGCGCTGCTTCTGCACGTATCCTGCTGCGGGAGCTCGGGCTGGACTGATGCACGCAGCCATGCCAGGCTAGACCCAGGCAGAGCAGCCAGCTTTCTCTTGGCCTCATTGAGCCTGGCTCTCCCTTGATCACACCCAGCAAGTGTTATTCTCAGAACTGGATGTGGCCGGTCCCTTGAAATCAGATCTCGGGCTGGTTATTATCCATCCTCCCGGTGCTGGGGCTGGGCTGTTTCCTGCCCAGCAGCTTTTGGACCCGCTGCAGGGGTTTGTTCACCACAAAGCTGATTGCTGCTGGGGTTCGCATCCGGCCTCTCTTCACCCCCCAGCATGGTGAGATGGGTTTGTATGTCCCCTCAGGTGGGACATCCATCCCTGTGAGCATGGAAACATGTCTGATGAGGCACCGTTACCACACACCCCATCTTTCCTTTCTCCCTTTGCGGAGCAAATTTTAAGTGGGAAGAAGCCGAGAGTCCAATTCTTTGGTCCAGCAACACCCAAGTGCGTGGGGGGAGGTGAGCCCACCCCGGCCCTTTAATTGCAGCAGTGGGTGGGGAGCCTTTAAAAGGGAGGGAGCCAGGGGGGTATTTCCCATGGAGCTGGAGGGGTGGGTAGGTAGGCGAGAGAATTTCCTCCTGGCAGCCTGGGCTGATGCAGCTCTGGGACTGATGGGGTCTGTGGTGCCTGACCACAGCGGGTCCTGCGCCGTGAGTACTCACGCTGGGGGTGTCTTTGGTAAGCAGCTGGTACATTTGGGATTTGCTGTATTGGGGCATATGCAAGAGGGATGTGAACCTGGAAAGCTGCTCCCCCTGCGCTGGGCTTGCTCCCCCATGCTGTGCGGGGCTTGTCTGAGAGCAGAGGGAGAGAGGGAGCACAGAGCTCCCCTGGGATGAAAGCAAAAATGTGGTTTGCAGCCTGGGCTGGTAACTTGTGTGCTGGCTGCCTCTGAGGGTGTCCCTGTACACCCAGCCCTGGCAGCCGGTCCCGTCCCGTGCTCCTGCTGCCCCGGGCTGAGTTTAGCTCTGTCCCTACGCAGCCGCCCTGGTCAGGGCACAGGCACAGCCCTGTTCCCCACGCTCACCTCCCCGCACAGTGCCCGTGGCTGGGATCCCCACGCTGAAGGGTACTGAGCCCTATGTGGGACCTCGCCATATTGAGCACCTGTGTCCCCGTGTTCCCCCCACGACGGGGGTGCTGGGAGCCCTGCTCTGACCCCAGTGGGGAGCCCACCAGCAGCACAGGAGACCCCACTTGCAGAGCCAGCCCTTGCTGTGCTGCATGCACAGAAACTCTCCCAGCATCCTGCGCTGTAGCCGGTCCCCTATTTGAGGTGACAGCCGACTGCGCCGCATGCCTGGGGCACTCCTCACTCGTAGTGCTGGCGTGGGGGTACAGCACAGCGTGGGGTCCCCCTCCCGCGGGGCATGCAGCTGCCTGCGCTGCAGCATCGCCCAGCTCGCCCCGAGCGTTTCCTTTGATCTCGGAGCTGTAACACCCGTGCAGCAGCCCGGCTGCGCTCGCAGCGTGTTTCCTTTCATTGTCACATTAAGGGAGCCCATAAAACCGACTGCAAGCGCGGGCTGTGGCGGCCGGGCTCCTGCAGGCAGGGCTGCCTGCATGCTCCTGTTCTCAGCACGCCCTCGCCGGAGGGGAGCAGCGTCTGCTTGTGTGTCCCCCGTCGTGTCCCCCCCAATCCCTCGGGGACGCA
>NW_008825105.1:2145100-2150765 GCF_000699105.1 Pygoscelis adeliae
AAGCATGTGGTTATCTCAGCGAAGACTGTAATTAGGCTGATTGGCACTAACTTGTCTCAAAAAGCCAGGGAGGAGGGAAGAACCTCAGATCAGCCATTTTATATGAAACTTTACAGGGAGAAATGGAGGCCAGGGCAGGACAGGTCTGTAGTGGGAAGCCAGCTCCTCTGCGCTCTGTCCCTTCTCCTTTCCGTGATGTGCCCACACGTCCCTTCACCCTTCAGACCAGACCCAACCCAAGAGGAGCTGGACTGGGTGCAGTAGTGCACCCTGTTTAAAACCAGCCTGGCGGAGCATCCCATCCCTAGCTCGGATGCGGCAGGATGGAGCTGGAGCCCGTCCTGCTGCCGGCAGCGCGCAGAGGCGGGCAGCGTGCCCGTCCCGGGCCGTAGCTGGAGTGCATTTCCCATCCGCTCTCCGATAAGACGTGTTTGTTCATTCATCGCTGCACGTTGACCGCAAGCCAGGCAAGAGGGCCCGCATGGTCCACTTGGAGGCAGAGGAAATGCTGCTTGGCGTGGTCCGTCTCCAAAAGAGCTATTGAAAGAAGAGGCTGTGCCGCTGGCTTCTCCGTGCTGGAGTGTGGTTTGTAGCAGATCCCTCTGGATTTCTTCAGGGGCTGAGACACGCTGGTGTGATCCGATTCCAGCAGTGCTCAGGGTTGCTCTGGAGCTGCTGGCTGCTCTTGAAAATCTGCCCATCGATGGGGACTGCGCGAGGCAGTCTAGTCTGGGTCCCTGCCCTGATGGGCAGGAGCAAGGAGAGCTCGGGGAAATAACAGGAGGCTTTGCCCAGTGTGTGCCCTTGGAGATGAGCCAGCAAAGCCATTAGTGATGCTCTCACATGGGTATGACTGTAGTGGGCAACAAATCAGCTCATTCGGAGCAAAACGGTTGTGCAACTGTGGAGGAGTTTGCATGGGAGCTGCACACAGGCAATGAGCGAAGTGCGGGGCAGCGGACGGCCAGCTGAGCCAGGGAGGGCTGTGCAATGCAAAAATCTCTTGGGCAATGCACCAGAAGGGACGGGAACTGGGGAATGGGGCTCTTCCCTTGCCCGTTCTGTCTCTGCTGCTGGCTGCTGTCCTGGTCCACGGTGAGGGTAGAGCTGGCAGCTGCAGCTCCACCCCACAATTAATGTGTTTGCTTATTAGGGAAGCTACAAGCCTGTGCAAACACTTCCATTTGCTTTTAATAAAGTGAAGGTAGAAAAAAATCATGCCCATGAGGTGTGGCCAGTCCCAGCAGGCTGCTCCTGTGGGTCTGGGTCATACCCAGTCCAGGGCCGTCTGTGAAGGACCGAGAGTCCCTCCCTGCCCCTAGCACCCAGCCGATTCCCGTGTCACCCAGCCGTGCCAGTGGCTGCCCCCAGCCCCGCTGCTCTCCAGACAACTACAGCGTTTGTCCCAAACTTGGCCCGGTGTCGCTAACGGCAACTGCTAATTGTTCTCTTGTTCTGTACTATATTTAATTCCCCACTATTATTTTTTCCCCTTTTAATCATAAAAAGCCTAAATTTCCCTCGGGGAAGGTTATTGGCTCAAGTGTGGAAATATACCTGCAACTTGCACGGAGCTGAGCCACCGGGGCATTGGCTGTATTTTTAAATCCAAGTACAAAGTGTCTTCGATGCGACCGTCGCTTAACCCTTCTCGGGGAGGGACGGTGGGTCCTTCCCCTCTTCTCAGCTCCCGCTGCTCACCCTGCCCAGGATGGGTGCAGGATGCACCCACCCACAGGCTTGGATGTGTGGACGTGAGGGTGGGCAAGGAGCAAGTGTGGGACTGGAGGAATTGCTCTATTTTGCCCTATTTTCCTATGGCATCCTCCTCTCTGTCTTGCTGGGGTGAGACCAGCGCGTGGGCATCCTCCCGTACACGGTGAGGGTCAGTCTGAGCAGGACCACATGTGCACCAGCATCTTCCCCTTCCCAGGCCATCTCCTGCCACCCCTGCGGGGACGGAGGTTCAAGTTCTCCGAGGTAACCCGGAGCCTCAATACCTTTGAGGATGTGGGCCAAAGTCATCCAGTCTGAGAGCTATTTTGGGGGAGCGTGGCTGCTCCCGTGAGACCGTTGGCACAGCCACAGCCGGAGACGGCCAGGCTGGAGCAGAGGCACAGATGGGACAGGCAGGAGGGAACTGGCCCTCGTCTCCGCCGGTTAATGAAGTAGCCTGAGGGGGTTTCAGCCCTGCCCTGGCAGACCTTGGGTCGCCTTTCAAATGGCTGCTGGGGGACAGGTTTGGGGTCTAACCTTGATCACTGGGGATGCACAATAGCATCTTCTGCACCAAAGGAACAATTTTTTTCAGTGGTAGCTACTCTGGGCTCTGAAATCCTCACCCAGAAGGAGAGACCATGTTGAAACAACCCCTTTTTTTTTTTTTGACAGCTGTAGCCTGGAGTCGGTCCTGGCCCAACTCTGCTGTTCTCTGTGGGGCGGCTGGGACGGGAGGATGGCACAGCAGCGTGAAAGGCACCCTACAGACCCCGGACAGCCTTTGTGTTGCATCCGTGGGCAGCAGCGGGGTCAGAGCACAGCCGGAGCCAGCGAGACGAGGGGGCAAACTCGCCTCCTGGCTGAAGAATCCCCCTCTTATGCATATCTGTCAGCAGAGCCTTCCCACTCCTCTAGCGCACAAGGGACTGAGTGTCTCCCTTCCTTCTCCTCAAACAAAGAAGGCTACAGTTATTTTTCACTTTCTTCTTCCAAGTGGCTTCACCCTTGAGTTCCCGGCCTTGATTTTGGATGCCCGAGGAGACCCATGCAAAAGCCAGATGGGGACCTGGCAGAGTGCGGGGATGCTGCTCGGGTACCACTAACCCATCTGCCTCCCCAGCCAGCATCCCTGCTCGCCATCCTCTCCATCAGCGATATATTTGCTCCCAAAGCATCTGGACAAACCTGAGCTCCAGCTGGGTTCCTGTCCAGCCCTGGGGGGGCTACGATCCTGGCTGACCTGTCGGAGCATCATGGCATGGTTGGGAAGCCAACACCATCCCACGTCGGGGAGTGCTCGCTGCCAAGGGCCATCGTGGGAAGGGCGTGCAGGTAGAGGGGAGCTTTTGCCAAAGGAGCATCCTGTGGACAGGGCTGGGGGGCCAGAGGAGGGAGGTGGCCCTGCAGTTTGAGCAGTTGCCTGCAAAGGAGCAATTTCAACATGTGAAAGGAACGTGGCTCTGACCCCACCAGAGGTGGAGGCTGTGCCTTAGGGGATGGAGATGACTGCTGCTGGACTGACTCACCGGCTGCCTCTCTGCAGCCGCTTCCTCTCCGGGAGGCAGAAACTCCCAGTTTTTATTTATCACGTGGCTTAAAGTAGGGGGTAAGGAAGGAAATACTCTTATTTTTAACTCCTCTATCTCCCTGGGGCCTGGGGGAGTGAGCGTTGGCACAGCGAGGTGGTCGCTCTGCTGCATGTGCCTATGAGCATCCCCACGGCCAGGGTTGCTCACTCACCTGCAGCCTGTTTGCAGCTCCCCACAGTATTTTTGGGTCTGAGCCCGTGCACAAAATGTCCCTGCGGATTGGGAGCAGCCCAGAGACCCTGTGCAGAGTCAGGACATGCGGGGTGGGCAGCATGATGGCTCAGTGTGGTCATAGCTATGTTGAGGGCAGCTGAGAGCAATTGGGCCACAGGAGAAATGCACTTTTTTTTCTAGAAGCCACCTGTCTGTGCTGCTGACTGTGTGCTGGCAAACCTGGGTGGCAGATGCTGGGGGTCCCTATTTGTGCCCACCGCAGGGACAGAGCTGTCACAGCCAGGGAGCTGGAGGATGGGGAGGGTTTCATCCATCCCAGCTCCATCCAGGGAGGATTTGGAGACCTGGAGACGTAGTGTCACCATCCCCAGGAGGCAGGGTAGCCGGGGGTGCACCCCTGCAACATTTTGGGTTCCCCATCCTCGACTGAGCTGAGCTGGGACGTTCAGCCCTGAGCATGGGCTGGACACGGTGTCCACCACCCCAAGTGCTGGGATGGAGCTGCCTCCTGCCATGGGATGGGAAGAAAACTTCAAAAGGCTTCGTCTTGCTGCTCCCCGTTCTCCTGGGTGGGAGAAACCAGGCCAGACGCCCATTTGTTTAGTGCGATGGGTTTTTTCACGTTTCCAAATGATTTTTACTGCTCAGCGCTCTGCAAACATGAGCCATCCCTGGGGGATGAGGGAGGATGGGTGCATGGGGAGCCCAGCTGGGAGAGGTGGTGTCTGGCCCAGCTGTGCCCAGCAAGGCTGGTGGGACTGGTGTGGGCACCAGCATGGGCACGCTGCAGTGCCCCTCGGCTGAGATGCTGCTTGTGCCTTTGATCAAAGCAGCTGATCTGTGCACGAAGTTTTGGTCTTTGATTCCTTGGGGGCTTTCTTTGAGCTCCTGTTGTGAAACCTTCATTTGCTTTTAACAGCAGCAAGTTTTTTTTCTTATGATCTTCTCTTTTCCCCCTCTGTTGCCCTGAGATAAAGGCTTCTAAATTTGTCCTGTGCTGAAAACGCAGCTAATCCTGATGGACCTGAATTCGCATCTCCCCCGGAGGAATTGCACTAATTTTTTTCCCTTTGTTCTGCCAGGGGACCTGTCCGTTTCCTAGTGGAAAAAAAAAAATTCACTATTTAGGGCAAGGTTTAGATTCCTGAAACCTGTGCGTTTGTTTGCGAGAAAAGAGGACAGGAGGGAAATAAATGAGAAAAGCATCATGCTTTTTTTTTTTTCCCTTCCGATATTGTTTTTACAGCAGGCAAGTTTTAATTAAAGTGAGGAACTAGGACACTTGTGCTTGTCCAGAAGATGCTCTGAGGACACGGTCTTTTTCCACTGGTGTTATATTGGGAGCCCGGAACCACTCGCCCAGCCCTGCGGAGTTGGGTTGATTGCGGAAAGGCTCCTTATGGGCTGCAGGGACTGGGTGGGCTTCAGCGGGTGGGTGCCACTCCTTCCCACTCGCAGCTCCCGGGGGTGGTGGGTGGGTTGGGTGCAGCTGTGTCAGGTGCTGGGTGAAGCCTGCGACGCTGTCAGGTTGGACGGGGCTGGGGATGGCGGCCGGAGTGTCACCCTGGTTTGGGGGTGCAGGGGGAAAGCTTGTGCATCAAACTAGGGGAGAGTTTGGGCAATGGTGCAGGGGCAGGAGGGGGACAGAGGTGGCGAGAGGCGAAGCAGGTATGAACTTGGGAGCGGCACGCTGGCAGGAGGCAGCTGGGCTTCAGGAAGCCGCAAGTGCTCGCCTGGGGCAGAAAAATCCAGCGAGAGCCGCCTTGTCCTCACCTGCGGCTTTCCCTGCTCCAGGTAGTGCCGGATCCCCACGCCTGCCCCAGCCTGGGGGAAGTGCTGGCTGAAGGGCGGCTCTTGGGGTGTAGGAGCGGGGGACAGGGGACGGAGAGCTGTGGCTCCTGGTGTCCGGTCCTGCTGCAAAGTGGGGAGGGGGATAAAGCTAAAGGGCGAGAGCAGGACCCCGGCTGTGGGGTCCTGGGATGGCAGGAGAGGGGCTCGGTGGGACTGGGACTGGTTGCAGGAGCCGGGGGCCTCAGTGTCCCTCTGCCATGTGCGGGAGGGTGCAGGGGGAGCGGGCACATCCCAGCTGCATCGGCCGCTTGCTTTTGGTGATGGACGCCGAGTGCGGCTGTTCTCGCTGCCTGGTGCCTTTCCAAGCGAGGGGAGCAAGTTGGAGAGACCCC
>NW_008825105.1:2151973-2158436 GCF_000699105.1 Pygoscelis adeliae
AGATGAAACGGGCTTAAGCAGCATGAGGGGTGGTGGGGTTAGGAAGGGGTTGTGTGTGTGGCTGAGCGGGATGGCTCAGGCAGCTGGGATCCCTCCTGGGGCACGGGGTGATTAAGTGCTTCCAGCCCTATCTGGTGTGGCTGGAGGATGCCGTCCCCTGGGTCAGGCAGCGATGGCTCTCGCTGTCCCCCTTCGGGGTCCCACACAGCCGGTGGTCCACGGGAATCACTGCAGGGTCACCAACACGTGGGTGCCCATGGCCACCAAGTGCTGCTCAGGGCTGGGGGGACCAGGGCACTGCCAGGTCCAGGCTGAGCCAACTCCTTGCAGCCCCCTGGACATGTCAGCATGGGTGAGGGGATCTCGCAGCCCGACCTGGGGAGACGAGCGGAGAGCTCGGGGACCTGTCCCTTGTCCCCGCTGTTTCCGTGCAAGCCAATGGTGCTGCTAAAGCAGCACCTGGGCAAAGCCAGGCTGACTCCATCCGCTGGCTGCTCGCTCCTGCCTGGAGCGTTTGCCCTGTGGCGCGGGGACAGGCTGTGTCCCCGCCATGGTGAGGGCTCTGGCGGGGCTGTCGGATGCCCCCGGGCATGGGTGGGTTTTTGCCTTACCCCAAAGCAGGGACCCAAATCTTGCCTGCAGCCCCAAGGGGGTGGACGTGGGTCTCTGCCAGCGTGCCTGCCCCATGCTGCGTGTAGGAGAGGCTGAGCTCAGCCAGGAATGCTGACTTGGATGGGATTCCTGAGGCAGGAGCTGCCCGGCTCTATAATCTGCGATGAATGCGCTTGCTCCCACATGCCTATGTATAACCGGAGACGTACATACCTTCGCCTACACGTGTTCGCACACCCACCGCTGGGCACGCGCAGCCTCTGGGTTAATGCCCACCGAAGCCTTCCTCCAACTGGCTGCGGGATGCTGCCCAGAAATGGGCTGCTGGGTGCAGACCTGGGCACAAAATCCCTGTGCATGCAACCATACGGTTTCAGGCAGAAGGTCCTGCACGTGCAGGATGCAGCCTGGCTGTGCCCAACCCTCCCTGGATGCATGGGAGGATGTCCCCGAGGTCCTTTTTGGAGAGGTCTCGTAGCTGGCCTGTTCTCCTAGTGCCAGAGCTGTCCCGAGGCACGGGCTGCAGACTCGGCAGCTCAGCACTGAGCACCCTTCCAGCCTGTCTGTGAAATCAGGTCCAGAGGAGGCTCTGCTGGGACCCAACACTGGTTATTAGCCCACGCAGCACATCCCAATGGCCCACTGGGAGCTGAATTAAGAGGTGTTTAGACTCTTTGGAGCTCCGATCCCTTTGCAGCTCTGGCCCCCAGGTCCCCCTTTTTGCCAGGTACTTCTCTAGACTTACTTATAAGCATCTGAAAAGCAGGGCTTGCTTGGAGACCCTCTTCTCCCAGGCCCCAGCACGGCTTTTGCTGGGCAGCCCCACTTTCCCAGGGTTCTGCTTTCTCCGGGTTGTTTCCTGCCCTCTGAAATTCTTTTCCCTTGTGTCCCAAGACCTGAGAGACCCAACCACACCTTCAATCACTCCTGCGATAAGGGACTGGGTGACTCACTGAGAGTGCTTTTCCCTAGCCCTCCTGCCACAGCTTGGGACCTTATTTAACTCATTTGCAAGGCAGATAGCTCTGCCAGCCCCACGCCGGGTGCTGTGTGCCTGGCTGAGCACCCTGCCGGAAGGGCTCCCTCCATCCCTCCTCGCAGAGGGACTGGTTTTGGCTGTGGGATCGCTGAGGGTCTGCAGCGGGCTCCTCTGTATACACGGGATGGTATGGCATGTCTCCAGGTGCTGGTCACAAGTGTCACGTTAAGGGATGTACCCCAGTGCTGTGACATCCCTGTGCCAGCATCCTGGCAGGACGGTGAGCTCCTCCTGAGAGCGCTGCTGGGGTCTCGGGGGTGTCCTGGCTGATGTGGGTGTGAATGTCAACTAAATACCAACCCGGTGGTGCTTACAGGCGGTGCTGCGGGGCACAAAGGGCTCTGTCTGTGCTCGGGATGCACCGCTGGCGAGAGGCGCAGCAGAGTTTGGAGCCGCTTGCACCCAGCTCCTCCGTGGCTGCGTTTGCAAAATGCCCGGAGAGGCTGAGGAAGGGAAGGGGGTCTGCTGAGAGCACGGAGGAGGAGATGGGGTGCCCGCTGGGGGTGCTTCCTCCTGCCTGGCTCTGCGGCAGCTTGTACTTTGTGTTAAACGCGTTAACCCCAGTGCTTTGTCACTGGTGGTGTCTGGCCCAGAAGCAAGTGGGTCTGGGAGCCCCCCTGTTCCAGTGACGGTGTGAAGCCCTGCTTCACATGCTGTGAAGGAAGGTTTCAAAGGCTGTGGGGAAATGGGCAGAAAAGGGTCCCAGCCAGGACTAAACCAGCATGCAGGAGCTTGCCAACCTCTTGGCAGCTCCACCACAAAAGCACCAGCTTTCCCTTGAGCCCCGGCTGCGTGGGGGTACCTGGGGACTGGACTGGCTGCTCGCGCAGCACCAGACTTTCACGATCAATGGGATGCCTCAGCAGGGAAGAAGAATCACGCCCCTTATTAACACTAAGTCTCAATTTATTATCTTTTAAAGTGCTTTCCTCCTTTCGTACAGGGAACTTGCTGAGGATGATGGAGGGGGTTGGTGGCGGAGGTGGGGGGAGCCCTGCAGCCCCCGACTGAGCCTCTCTGCTCTCAACCCCCCGAATCCCACCGGTGAAGGCCCCTGGGCACAAACCCTTCCTCCGCACACCCTCTCTGCAGTGGGTGTTTGCTCTTAAGGAGGAAAAACATCCCACCGAAGGGTGGGGAGTACTCCTGTGTGCTCAAGTGCTGGGCTAGGTGGGGGAACACTGAGCCAAAATACCCAAACTAGCTAAAATGCTAAAGACAGCCCAAAAGGAGGAGGTTACTTAAGAAGTCCCATGGGAAGACAGGGCGAGAGCTGGCCGCTGTAAAGCAGCAGCGCCCCGAGGTGTCGGGGGAACCGGGCTGAGGGCAGCCACGCTGCTGGTCGCATCCCTTGGCTGTGCTGCTCAGCGCCCTGGGAGCAACACGGTCCCTTGGGGGAGATGGGGGGACGGGATGGGTGTGTCGGAGATGCCAGAAGTGGTTTTGGGGACATGGGAAGGTGCCCAGGAAGAGTTTGTGAGATGCAGGGACCCGAGGGTGGTTTGGCCTTCCCTCTTGGCTCAGTTCGAGGCTACTCCCAGCCGGGACGTGGGGAAGGGCTCTGCAGCGCTGCCCAATTTCGCTGCCTTGGCTTTGCTGCTGCAAATTAAAGGTGTCCGAGGAAATGGCAGCTTGAAGCAGTTTGGGACAAAAGCAGCTGCGTGGGTCAGGGATGTGGGGTTGGTGCTGAGCAGCAGCTTTGCCAGGGCATGGCACCGCACCGCGGGGAGCTTGTACGTGCAGCTTCTTTGCTGCTTAGGGACTATCGCTGGTAACTCCTGGGAGATCTGTGCTTGGGGAGAGGGAACTTTTGGGATTGGGTCTGGGATGGGGGGAACAGCCGCTGATGTGGGGTGCCCTGTGGGGAGCAAACCAGTGGCCAGGCAGGGAAAGGAGCTCGGAGACCTTGATTTGGATCCTGCTCCAGTATGATGGATGGGGTGATGCTGTGAGCCCTGGGAGACACCACTGTCATGAGTGTCCCCATCTTATCTTGTGTCCCTGATAAGCCAGCACCAAATGGCCGGAACCAGAGAGGAGTAGAAATGCAGTGTCGGTGCCTGTGCTTGCCAGGGGGATGTGCTGCCCCATCCCTGCCATCTCTGGAGGGCTCCCAGGACCCACTGGGGGCTCAGGGACCGGCACTGTGGGCTTGCAGAGGGGAAGGGCCGGTAGCAAACCTGCCTGAATGGCAGTTGGCTGTTTAAGGTGAAATAACACCTTTGATAGCTGTAATTGTGATTGCAGGTGGATTTGCAGGGTGGAGCAGTTCAGGGAAATGCAGCTGGTTAAAGGGTAACTCCAGCTCTGCCGGGTCAGGACGAACTCGTCTCTGCGGGGAGGAGAAGGATGCGAGGCCAGGAGCGGCTTCCTCCTCCCGGCACCGGGACAGCAGGGGAAAAGCTGCATTTCTGTGGCTGCCCTGCGTTCACTCACTTTATTTTTATTCCTCCCTGTGGGCTCAGTGCCCATCCTGCACCCCAAGCCAGAGGGGCTGACCTGGCCCCGTGCCCAACAGCGAGCTCTCCTCCTCCCCATCCTTTTCCTCACCTCCAAGGGTTGGTGGCCTTTGTGGTGGGGTGCTCCTGCCTGGGTTGGGGCTCCCCTTCTCCCAGAGCGCTCCCTCCCCATGTACCCCTGGACCACAGCGTGCTGGGGCTCCCCTCGGCATCGGATGCGCCGCGACGTGGCCGGGGAAGACTCTCTCCTCTTCCCCAGCCCAGGTTTGCATTGCAGGAGCGGTGCCTCCACGTCAGCCCCAGCTGGCTGCCGTCCCCGGGGAGGCTCAGGGTGTCCAACCGCCATGGATTGCAGCGCCGGACAAGCTGCTTTTCCCCTGACCTCCCTGCCTCACGCAAGGCCAAGCGCGCTGGCCCCAGGCCAGGGAATCACTTTGTGCTTGATATTTTAAAGCACGCAGAAAGCCCCACTGGAACCACGGCGATGACTTGCATGGCTTAAAGCTAACCAGATGCTCGCCCGCGCTTTGCTGAGCTGTGGGCAGCAGGCTCATCCATGCGCAGGATCCGGCCCCTCGTGCTCCCTGGCGGTAATTTGAAAAGGCAAAGCGTGAAGTTTTCATCGGTGCATCCAGCCTGCTGCTGTGCTCAGGATCTTCCTCCAGGTGCTCGGACACCAACGGTCCATTTTCTCATTAACACCTGAGAAATGAAAGCCGCCCTCTGCGTGCCCGGCGTCCTCCCCGCAGCTCGGCGTGGCAGCGAGCGCCTGCGCATCCCCGCTGCTCTAATAGCAGAGGGAGCTTCGATGTGCCCCATCCTGCTGCGGTAATGCTGGTTATTACTGGAAGCGTGTCCTGGCCCCAGCAGTCACCCAGGTGACTCATGTCTACCCTGTCAAAATCCTTTTATTTTTCAGCAATTTTTAACTGAAGAATGTTAGTCCAGAGTATCAGTTTAATAAAAATAACACTTTGCATTCCCGCAGAGCGTGTAATCCTAGGATTAAAGATGCTGAAACTGCCTTGAGATCATTAACTAATTAAGACTTCCAGCCTGGCAGGTCACTATCTCTAATCCTGCCTGGTGGAGTGGTAACGCTGGGCACGGGGAAGTGGCAGGCGAATGCTGCAGGCAGAGCTGCTGTGGGTGGGAGGCTCTCGTGCTGTTTACGTCGGCACTGAAAATGGGCCACGCAGGTCAGGCTCTTCCTCGGAGACCCCTAGCCATGACAATGGAGGATTTTTATTTTTTAAAGTGCACAGATGAATTGGGCCCTCTGCTTTTGTAGGCACTGGTGGGAGCTGGGTATGTGCCAAGGGTCAGTGCTTCACTCCACGAGCCTGACCCGTGGGTTGGTCGGGGCTCAGCCCCTGGTGGTCTTCACTCCCAAGTGCATCGGAAGTGTTTGTTCCTCCCTGTCCCCCATCAAAGTAATAGTAATAGAAACCAAAACCGCCTACAAGTGGCATCGGGGCTGGGCTGAGGCTTTGCATATCTCCTGTGGGGTGAGACGTGTGGTACAGCCCCTGTCCGCAGCTGCTTCTGCTCTGCTCTGGTTTTTCCCTCCATTACCTCTTTCCCAGTTCCGTGCCCCGCAGGAGTTTGGGAACATGCCCAACACCTTCCCTGCTGTCCCGGCCCGTGGAAAAGGCATTGCATGTTTGGGCAGCCCTTGGTTGGGAGCCCGAAACCCCCTGTGCTGCCAACCACGAGTGTTTGCAAAGCCAAGGCAGCCCTGTCCGGCAAACAGCGCACCGTGCGTTTACTGAAACCTCGTCGTTTGGGGTTTTTTTCCAACAAACTTCTAGGTCTTTGCTAATTGTTTTTAAGCTTTCTGCTGCCACCAAAAGTGTTAGAGAAATTGCTTTTCTCTCTTTATTTGAAATCTAAGGTTAATCTCCCCCAACCCCGGGGAACTTTAAAGAGAGCAGGGAGCTGGTGTTCGGAGCACCCTGCTAGCCCATCCCTCCGCTGCCAAGGACACAGCAGCGCTGGGGTCCCCGGGGTCCCAATCCATCAGCGTGGAGGCCAAATTCCTCTCTGCCGAGCTATTGAAAGGAATTTTCCCCTCCTTCGGAGAACAGCTGGGCTGGGGGAAGGAGGCTGGATCTGCGAACGGGATATCTGTCGCTTTTGCCAACTTTTTGCAGCGCAGCGTGTCCATCTCCAGCAATGTTTTGGCTGTTTGGTTTGTTGGGGGGGGTTGAGAGTCCCTTGGGGAGCGGAGGGGGCAGCACGGGCTCCGCTGTGTGCCCTTTGCTGCCGTGCCACTTGCACATGCCTCGCTTCTCCAGGCTGCGTCTTCCCTCCTGTCGCAGGGACAGAGCTGCCCCCGCGATGGATGCTCCCT
>NW_008825105.1:2158522-2164195 GCF_000699105.1 Pygoscelis adeliae
CACTTCCTCACCCGGGGCAGGAGCGTAGTTTCTCTCGGTGCATCGCTTCCCAAGGGCTGGGAGAAAGTGGGCGAGCGGGTACAGCCTGTCTCACTGGAGCGCCGAGTTCCCTTGAAAGCCTCACGGGGCCATGCAGATGAGCTCTGGGTGGCCCCGGCGCCGTGAGCCCTTTGGGTGTTGCTCGCTCCTCCGCACTTTGGGGGCTGAGCAGAACCTCATGCCAGGTTATACAAAGTTCTCGGTAACTTTGAAAAGTAACATCCCATCCATCCCGAAATCGGTCCTCGGCACCCAAGGCCAAACCTGCAGGATTTTGTTCAATGCTGAGAAAACAAGGAGGTGGGCAGGGAGGAGACACAAAGCCCTTCACATCTCATGGGCAGAGCCACCACCTCTGATCAGATAATAATTAATAACTGGTTTTGGTGGGCCCCTGCCACCTCTGTCTGCAGCAGCTACACCCTCTGTGTCCCGGTGGCGTGAGCTCCCAGCCGGACGAGAACTGTTGAATGAAAGTTGAACTCATCACATTTTTGCCAGATTAACAGTGAAATAACACCACAGCCGGTGCACCGTGCCGGGGGGTGGATCCGGCTCAGTCGGGAGCTGGGCAAGGCAGAATTCGCTCCGGCAGGACGCAGGCGTCGGAGCCTCCCGCACGGGTCGCTGAGCAAAGGCCCCGGGAGCGTGGCTGACGTGAAGCATCGTGTTTCTTCGCTGCCGATTTGTATCTGCCGCTGTTTGCCCCAAGGGACCGGGGTGAAAAACGCATGTGAAAGAAATGGCGAGTGGTGGCGAACAAGGGCCGATGTGTTCGGAGCAAGCGCCCAAGAGCGGCTGCTTGCTCCAGGAGCTGAGCGTTGTTATGTTAAATATAGAGTGCAAACGGGTGGGAAACGGGAGACACAGCTTTTGACGTTGTCGCTTTGGGCCAGGTGACGGTGGTGCATCTGCCCTTGCAGTGCTGTGGTTTGCGGTGAGGCCGCTCCGCTCGCTCGGGCCCCGCTGTCGTCTTGTTGTTGCTGACACCCTGCTCCCGCTTTTTTGTCCCCGCGCAGGCTGGTGGATGATCGGTGCGTGGTGGAGCCGGCTGCTGGTGACCTGGACAATCCACCCAAGAAGTTTCGAGGTGAGACTGGGGCCGGGTTGGGGCAGCTCCATCACTGCCATGAGCAGCCTCGGGGACGATGCTGGCCCTGAGCGTCCGTGCCAGGGATGGGGACCGGAGTTCCAGCTATCCCAACTAGCCTGGGGCTGGGAGGTGCTGCTTGTCCTTTGTAGAGGAGCCTGGAGGGTTCTTGGACAGCCTTGTCCAAACCACCTACCCTCCTCTGTTTGCCTCTGGGGGCATTTATGCATTTATTGAAACCACCTCTATGGTGAGATGGGCCTTGGGATCCTTTAGCCCAGCCCTAAGGAGCAGGGGTGGCTGGGAACCATCCTCCGCAAAGGTGGGTCCGACCATCCCAAAATGCATCCCTAGGGATGCTGGCAGCTGAGTGTCTACCCACCAGGAGCCAGGCACAGGAGGGGACAGACAGAGGGGCAGTTGCAACAGGCAAACTATTTCAAGGCGAGCCTGTTAGCACTCAGCACTAATTATGTCTGCTGTGCTTGGCTGCACCTCAGAGAGAGCCAGGGGATTAAGCCACCCATTTATGAGGCAGGCAGGGCTTAGGGAGATGGTAAATCCTGATCTGTCCTCAGCCATCACGTTTTGGGCTGTGTCATCTCCTCCGGCGCTCGGGGCCACGCTTGTTATTTCCCATTTGGGCGAGGGGCAGCCCCGGGCAGGAGCAGGCAGGAGCAGCCAGGTCCAGGCGGAAAAGGGGATGAGTCAGTGGAACCCGGGGCAGATCCTGGCCTGTGGAAACAGTCTGGAGAAGCCAGGACAAGCCACCGGGAAAAGCAGATCGTGCCTCCCACTTCCCCCATTTGTAAGCCCTGGGGCTGGCCGGTGAGGTGCCCTCAACCTTTGGGCTCCCCAGGGAGCAAACGGCTGCGCCCAGCCCAGGGGATCGCGTCTCTGCCCTGCGCTGCACCTACCTGGGAAATGCTATTTTTGTGCCTGGCTGCCCTGTGTGCTCGGCACGCTGCAAAATGCAGGGGAAGGGCCATGTCCCAAAGAGCTTACCAGCTGGGTTTGAGTGCCCAGTGCATGGAACATATAGCTGGGGAGTGTACACAGAGCTGTGAAATTACCCCAAACCAGTGATTGTGTTGTTGGATTTGGGGATTGGCTTAGGGCAGCCATTCTTTTCATCCCAGCTGCTGTAATTTCAGGGCCCCTCTTAAAAAAAATATTTTTAAATATTGGTTCCCCACTTTGCTTTGTGCCTCCACCTCTTTCTCAGGGTGGCTTTAACATCCCACAGTGGGGTGCCGTGCAGGCACCCTTCCCCTCTGGGCACCTTTCCCTGTGGGGGTCCCACCCGAGCAGCGACCGGCCTCTCCGTGGGAGCCGTTGCCACCAATGTGTACGTGGGGCTAATCAGCGAGCCATCCGACAGCTCCCCGGAGTCTCGCAGCCCAGGGAGCCGTCCCACTCCCGGACATTGGTGGACTTTCACCTGGGGCTGGATGGGAAGAGCTGGAAGCAGCTGCGGGGCGGCCGGTGCAAGCCTGGTCCCAGCAGCCGCACCGTCTCCCTGCCTGGACATGGGCGGGCGTTGAATCTCTTTTCCAGGCGAAGGTCTGGTCTAGACTCAGCCCTGCTCCATGCAAACCCTATCAGGATATCCAGGCGCTTATTTTAATGGCCGGAAAAGTAGCGGTCTGCCTTCTCGATAGCTATCGCCACGAGGGAGGTAAAAACAACGGGCTGCTGCTGTTTCCCTGCAGCAGCAGCAAGAGGCTTAAGAGGATTTTCATGTGCTGCTGCCATCCCCATATCCTGTGGCCGGACCCTGCCCTATCCTGCTCTGCGGTGAGGTGCACGCGGGTCGCGCCGGGACCCGGCTCGGCTTCCCAGTGAGGAAACAGGACCCTTCTCCCGGAGTCGGGTCCAAATGGTTTTTTGGAAATGCCAAAACCCACCCGGGAGCCTCTCCCTGCAGTGAGGGACGCCCGGCTCGGCCGTCTGCAACGCACCAGGGCTCGGCCCTCCGAGAGATGCCTGGCAACTCTCAGTTATTTGCTTTTTTTGCAGTTTCTTTCCCCCGCAAGGCGCTTCCCAGCCCTGCCTTCAGGCACGTCAGGAAAAAAGCAAATGAAGCGCTTCAGTCCTGCGCTGAGCAGGCGCCACGGTGGCTGCAAGGCGAGCAGGCAGCGAGACCCCCGGCCGTGCTGCTGCCCGAAATGCCCTGCTCCCCCCCACCATGGGTTTCCAGGAGCTTTTGCCTCTGTGGCCGTGCTGGGTCGTGGCAGGGCGCCCAAGCGCCGCTCTGCTGGGTTGTTCTCACCGGGCAGTGCTGATGTGGGAGCTTTCCTCAGCTTCCCTCTTTTCCACCCACCATCCATCTTGCAAAAAATTGTCGGTGCTTAGGCCTGGGTGCCAAAATCTCCGGCTTCCAACGCAAGCTTTGCTGGAGACTTTCTGTGTGCAAACGACTCTGTACCTCAGTTTCCCTCCTTGCAAAATAGGGCTTAGTACTGAGACGGGGATGTCAGGCAGCCCCTCCAGGCAGGGCGTGCTCGGAGCCAGGGGTTTGATTTGCACCTCTCTCTTAATAGCTAAGTTGGTTTTTTTTTAACTCCCCTCCCAGTTTCTACTTTCTACCAGGTCCTTTTGCAGCCTAATTAGCAATTTAATGAAAACGATTTAAGGTGCTGCAGGTGGCCCAAGTGTTTCTGTAGCCCTGCTCAGAGGCAGTGGGAGAAGGCAGCCAGGCATTGCAGCAGCTATGCTCAGTCCCCGATTAAAAGCCCGGCGTCACAGCCTCCTTGGCACGGGATATGCCATTAGCAAATAGACCTGTAAAATGAAATGTGAAACTTGGCCTCTTCCCAGCAGCCCGAGCTGGTGAGAACTGTGCTCTGCGCTTGTTTGTTCGTCACTCCCAGGTAAATAAATACGTGCTTGCCAGCGACTCGGGACCGGGGCCAGAGATGGAAGTGATTTTTCTTCTTTTTGCGTCTGAAGTTTCTGGGCTGCTATTTCAGGTGTAATTAGGGCGATTTGGGCTGCAGAGCCCTTCCTGCCCTCGCCCCGTACAGCTTCCAGCCCTGAGTGAGGGTTTGGGAGATGTAAATGCCTCCTCGTCTCCAGACATCTGCTCTCGTGCTTCAGTTCCCAGAGCCTGGATCTGGGTGTCCACACTTTCCGTCCCCCATCCCGACCACAGCAGCCTGGGGAAAAACAGGCAAACTGGGGCAGTCTGCAGAGCACGGATACGCTGCAAGTGTTTTGGGGGAGCTGGGATGCAAACCTGTGCCCTTCAGGTCCCCAAAGCGTTTCTTTTAGGACTTGAAATGCAGCTGTTGATATATAGATTTTTAGGAGCAGTTGCTCGTAGCTTCCAGCGCTGGTAATTGAGGCTCCCTGTGAGCAGTCACGGGAGAACAGCGGCGTGTTTGCAAAACCAGCGTATCCCAACGGCACAGCCGTCGCGGGGCAGCAAGCTGTGGTCCTGCTGGCTCGGGGTGTCTGATGGGCGGGGTAACAAGGGAGATGTGGAGATGTCTGCTCAATGTCCCGATCTCACGGTGCCCGTGTCCTGCTGGCCTCCCTCCCTCCCAGCGGGATCCTCTCCTCCTTTCCTACAGCTGGGCTTCATCAGTACTTTTTCTCCCCCTCAAGTTTTCCTTCCCAAATTGCATGGCCATTTCCGATGGGAACGCTTCTAACCGTTAATCCAAGAAGTGGAGTCACTTCTGGACTCATTATTTACCCTGATTTGAAACTAATCCACCAGCTAATACAAGGTGACGTGACCCTCCACCAGTCCCAGCTACGTCCCCCTTGGATCCCCAGCATCGGATGGGGTTGTTGTGGGTTAGGAGGACCTTCTCCCAGTGATGCTGCTGGGACGGGAGCAGTGTCCCGGAGGAGCACTCGTTCGTGCCCCTCGGTGACGTTGGCCCCCCTGGGGACACACTGGTGGCTGGCGACGGCATGGCTGCTGCAGCCTCATGCTTGCCTTCCTCTCCTCCCAGATTGCCTCTTCAAAGTATGTCCCATGAACCGCTACTCTGCCCAGAAGCAGTACTGGAAGGCCAAACAAACCAAGCAGGACAAGGAGAAGATTGCGGATGTGGTGCTGCTGCAGAAACTCCAGGTGAGCAGGCGTGAGGGACCGTCCTCCCCAGAGTGGACGGTCCCCGTGGGTTGGTTGGGTGATGACATCCAAACCTCCCACCGTGCAAATCCTGATATGTTTTGCTTCCCTGAAAACAGCCTGCATGGGAGGCCAGGACCTGCCCTGGGTTTTGCTGTACTCGGTATCCCTCTGCTCAGCTCTGTTGTCTCCTGTCCCACTGCCCTCCTCTCACCGTGGACCATTAACCACAGCCACCTTTCCTAGAGGAACGGCTCCTGTAGCCATCAGCTCTTAATTAATCATGGCATACGGGGTCTAATAAGGAGCTTGAGATAGGAGCTCTGTAAAGTGCTTTGCGCTGGCACCTGCAGGACTGAGGGTTGCAGTCCCCGCATGGACTGGCCCCCAGGGATGTGCCCTGCACTCTGGGTGACCCATGTTACGAGACGCTCTTTTCTGGCCTCTGACGGGCGAG
>NW_008825105.1:2164320-2199283 GCF_000699105.1 Pygoscelis adeliae
AGCACCTGAACTTTGGATCCTGCCACAGGCTCCTGATGGAGCTTTCACTCCATGCCTGCACGTGTGCCCCTGGTGCAGCGGGGAGCCCTGGGCAGCGTGGCACGGCCAGGCTTGGTCCGTGCCGTGTCAGTGCAGGGGGAATACAGCAGCGACCAAGGAGCCACAGATGATTTTGTTGCTCCCAGTGCGAGGGAGGTGTCCCAGGGAAGACCTGCAGAGAAGGATCCAGGGGACTGAGCAGGAGAGGAAGGAAAGGTAGCAATGCTGCTTTTGGGATGAGAGGTGATATCCGCCTGCCTTTCCACCCTCGCCGCCGTGCCCAGCTTTTGCTGTCTCAGCCCTTCTGATGCTCCTTTTGCAGAGGAGCCCATGGCAGAGCAGGGAGAGGTGCTCTGAGAGCACAGCCCCGCATCCCCCACAGCACCCAGGCGTGCCTGGCACAGAAGAGGGAGCTACTGTGGCCAGGACCTGCTCCAAAGGGCTGTGGAAGAGAAAGGCTCCTGTTGACTTCCATGAGGTTTGGAAAAGGCCCATGTTAAACATTGCATAATCGGCTCAGACAGCTGGCGAGGCCCCGAGGATGATTCATAAAACTGAAGCTCAGGAGAGATTCATTAAATCTCCTCGTCAGGCTTCAAGCCCAGCCCCGGCCCCACAGGTCCCCCGGTTTTGCCTTTGGGGAGCGAGGTCTGATGCAGTGTCCGGACAGGGCGTCCCGGCTTGGTTCGGAGATGCCGGGACAAGGTCGGTGCCTCCTGCCATGTCCAGCTGTACATGGTCGCTGGTGTATGGAAACACTATTTTACCGCTCTGGTTAGACTGTAACTTGTAATGTCGACAGCTGTACTGGCCATGACTGGACAGAGAGGCTCATTTCTGAGCCTGATTGATTGCACCTTGGTTAAGATTTGTCTTAAAGAGATTCTGTCATTTCCTTGCTCCTTTCCGCTGCTCCTGGTGTTGCCCTTTTGGCAAATGCTCCCGCATATCCGGAGCCGAGTGCTGGGGGAGCCTGCGCAGGGAGGCAGCTCTCTGCAAAACGCTGCCTGTGCTGCCGCGAAGCCCCTGGACGTCCTGGCAGGATGCTGGACTCCAGGCTGCAATTTATCAGCGTCTCCCGCAGGCTGAAAACATCTTCTAACCCACGGAGCTAATTTCCTGAAGCAGAAGCAGCCCGGGTCTCGAGCGGAGAATCCCTGCTCAACCGTCTGCGATGCCCACGGTTGCCTTTCCGAGCTCGTGCTCTTGTGCTGTTGTTTTTAAGTGGATTTAAGGCTTGGTGTTTTCTCGGCTGACTAATTGTAGGTGCAGCCAGATGCAGTGCAGACATGCCGTGGAGGCTTTCCTCCCGCTCTGCTGATGTCTCCCCATCCTCCCTGCACCCTCCCGGGCTGCCCACCCCTGTGTGCATCCCTGACACCCCATCCTGCCATGGCTTGGGGACAGACCCCGTCCCATCCAAGGGACACACTGGGAACATCAGCCCCCGTGGGCTTGCGTGTTCAGGGCAGACGGTTCCCGCTCCCGGCCCCACTGGCTTTCGGCAAGGGAGGAGCTTAGATCTGGACACAGATCTAGGACATGCGGCGGTGCTGGATCTCTCGCCAGAGCCGTGTTGCTCCATGGGGTTGTTGTTAAACTCCCAGCTCTACATCAGTGCGGGATTTCTTGGCAGCAGGTTTGTTTTCCTGATGGCAGCAGCCACCACCATGGGGCTTGCAACCCCCGGGTGGCACCCAGAGCTGCGTGGGGACCGAGAGTTAACTAGAGTGGTGGCAACATTCAAAAGAGCGAAGGGTGTGTACTGCCACAGTGCGTGCCAGGCGCGTTCAAAGCCCCGGCATCGCCTGCTCGGGCACTCACCACCTGCCCCCATCCTCCCGCAGGGTGTGGGGCTGCGATTCCAGCTGTGTTTACCAATTCCTTCTGCTCTTAGGTGAAAGGGGGTGAAAGCAGGATGGAAAAGGGTAGATGCTCGCCCAGCTCCATCCCTTGCTGCTGTTTCCCATCCCGGCTGCAGGGGAGCACTGGGTTGGCACTGCGCGGGCTGGTGCTGGGGCCGTTGGCGCGCCCTTGCCATTCCCAGACAGATCCGCTGCGGGAGCAAGTTCCTGCCTTGCTCCATGTATGTCAACATCACTCCTCCGACTGCCAGAGCCACCGCACGGAAAATGTCTGTGGTTTTGGAGAGGGGGGCTGCAAGCAGTGCTGAGCAATCCACTCTTGGAGCACCTTGGCCGGTGGGGACCCATCCTGCCACATCCACTGCAGCAGGTCTGGACCTGCAGCCGTCTCCGGGCATGGCACTGCCGGCACGGAGCCTTTTGCTTTTTGGTCTCGGTGCTGCTGGGAGCCCACGGCCCTGCTGCAGCAGGGCTGAGATGGGTACGTTGCCCCAGTCCCTGGCCTGTGCACAGAGTCTCCTTTTGGTGCTGTCCCATAAGACCTGCTGGGGTTTTTGGGGAATTTCGGTGCCATTTTGTCCCTGTCCTAATTTCTAAGTCCTTGGTTTAAAGCTCACATGGACTTTATACGGCAGCTGAGGGCTGCATCGTGGTCCAGGGCTGAGCTCTCAGACACTGAGGACCATATTGTAGGTCTGGTCCATGCTGTCGAGGGTGCAGGTGGCCCCTCTGGGGCTTGCTCCTGGGGAGTGAGGAGGGTGCTACTACACTCAGCTCTTCTTCTTTCGGCGTTCAGCATGCGGCCCAGATGGAGCAGAAGCAGAACGAGACAGAGAACAAGAAAGTGCATGGCGACGTGGTGAAATACGGCAGCGTCATACAGGTACGGGTGCTCGCTCTCCTCTCCTCTGTGCTCGGCCGATGGGTTTTGGGGGGAGATGCACAGATCCAGCACATCTGAGTCAGGCAGCTGCTGGGAAGGGGCTCACGGGATCACTCTTGGGTACGGGCAGCCCTGGGGACCGTGGGGGGCTGTACCACCACAGCTCACCCTGGCGTTCACCTTTCCAGCTCCTCCACATGAAGAGCAACAAGTACCTGACGGTGAACAAGCGGCTGCCGGCCCTGCTCGAGAAAAATGCCATGCGGGTGACGCTGGATGCCACCGGCAACGAGGGATCCTGGCTCTTCATCCAGCCCTTCTGGAAGCTGAGGAGCAATGGAGATAACGTGAGCGCGGGGCCAAAAAGTCCCCAAATTAAGTTGTGCAGAAAGCACCGTGCGTGCCACGTGCCAGGGCTCACCTCCCCGCCAGGCTCCCGGTCTCATCCTCGCTCCTTCCTTTCTCATTTTGCTCCCCAGGTAGTCGTGGGAGACAAAGTCATCCTGAACCCTGTCAACGCCGGGCAGCCGCTGCATGCCAGCAACTACGAGCTTGCTGACAACGCTGGCTGCAAGGAGGTACGGGGAGGCTGGGCTGCCTGTGCAGGGTCTGGCTTTTAGGGCTTGCCTGGTTTTTTTTTTTTCCTTTTTTTTCCTTTATTTCCTTGTCCCAGGGATCATGACCGCGCTCTCTTGCTCCTTAGGTGAACTCGGTCAATTGTAACACCAGCTGGAAAATCAACCTTTTCATGCAGTTCTGTGACCACATGGAGGAAGTGCTGAAAGGGGTAAGGAAGGAGGTTCTGGGACACAGTGGGCTCCAGGGACCCGGCCCCGGTCCCCTGCAGGGGCAGGACACGTGAACAGCCGTTTGGCTGTGTGACAAGGGCAGAGGAAAGAGATCCTGTCTTTAGGACCTTAATTTCTAGGAGAATTTGTCACTTGGAGAACTTAACAGCGAGATAGAGTTGGATATTTTGGTATCTCCTGGCAGCAGGTACCCAGGGGGGCATGAAATTACCCTCTGCCTTATTGTATTAAATTGGCTCTCGAGGACAATATGAGGCACACGTAGTGCCAGCAGTGGCTTCTAGCTGCGAGGACAATTTTCAGCTGTTTAGCTGTGCAGCAGGGCTGGCTGTTGCCTGCGAAAGGAACTTTCCCTGTGGAGCTATTGTTCGGGGCTGAGGTCCTCCAGGAAGCAGCTGGATGGATATTGTTATGATCTTGCAGACCCTCGTCCCCAGGCACCACACTTGTCCCCGGCTTCCCGCGTCCGCTGCATCCTCCTCCCCAGGGCGCTGATGCCTTAGATGCATTGGTGAGCGGGGCCTCTGCCCGCGCCAGGGGTGTAAAATGGTTGGTTTGCACCCATTTTACAGCCCAGGGAGGGGAAGCAGAGAGAAGTGACTTGCATGAGTAAACGGGGCGATGGCATTGCGGAGCGCAGGGTGTCCCGTGCCCATGCAAGGTGACCTTCCCTGGGTTTAGAGGGGCATTTGTGCTGCTAGAGGCAGGTTTTAGCACAGCTCAGGTAGGTAGGACTGGAAAAGCTGATGGTGCCCTGTGATGCCCGGGCTCCCGCGGTCCTGCCGTGCCGCGGCTGGGAGCTGTGCTCTTCTCTGGACCATGTATGGGGGGATCCCATCCCCTTGCAGGGTGGGGGGTCACAGGAGGAGCTGCGTCAGTTCGTAGGAGAGCCACATCCCTGGGTCTCACCGCTGTGTCCTGGTGCCAGGGGGATGTGGTGAGGCTCTTCCACGCCGAGCAGGAGAAGTTTCTCACCTGCGACGAGTACAAAGGCAAGCTGCACGTCTTCCTCCGCACCACGCTGAGACAGTCGGCCACCTCGGCCACCAGCTCCAACGCCCTGTGGGAGGTGGAGGTGAGCAGCGAGGGGATGGAGCTTTGGGGGTACCTCTGTGGGTTGCTGCACTTTCACCGGGGGGGTTGTGCTAGAAGCAGTGGTTATTTCTATACATTTCCACCTCTGGTAGCCTGACTACCCTGGTGAAAGCCAGCACAAGGCTCAAGTTCCATGAGAGCACTGGGAACCGCAGCTGCTGGTGGATGGGCATCGGTGTCTGTCTGAGCTCTGCGCCCCAAGTATATTTGCTCGCGGCTGCCTTTGAGATAGGATGGGGTTCTTATCACCGGCGTGTTTGCCTGGGGTCAGCGGAGGCTCGGAGGCAGGCGCGGCACCCCGGTTCCCCGCGGGCGCCACCGGCTGAGCTCTCCTCTGCTTCTCGCAGGTGGTCCACCACGACCCGTGCCGAGGGGGAGCCGGGCACTGGAACGGCTTTGTCCCCTTCAAGCACCTCGCCACGGGCAACTACCTGGCAGCGGAGGTAAGGGGGTGAGCAGGGGGATGCAGAGACCTGCCCTGCCTTTGCAAAGGCAGTGCCCACCTGCCCTTAGACAGAGCTGCGATGCCCAGGATTGCCTCTGGCCCTGCTCCAGTTTGCTTTTGGAGCCTTCCTGCCCTGGGCCTCTACGGCTCCTCCTTGCTCGCAGGAGGCATTGGCGCCGGGGCTGTGAGCATGATCGTCTTTTGCCCGTTTGCAGGGCTAGGCTTTCCCCCCTGAAGTCTCCCACCCCCATGGTACAGGGGTTCGCTTGCCAAAATTGCTGTTGTTCCTGGCTCCTTCCTCTTCTGGCCCGGAGGGGCAGGAGGGGGTGGCCAGGGTTTTCCTCTATTTGCTCTCTCTGGGCCAAGCGACTGTACTGGCACAACCTCCTGGTAAGATGGAAGCGGGAGATAATTCATCCTGCTGCGTTTAACTGTTCCTGATCAGGTTTTGCCCATCCTTATCCTCTGGTCCACAGCAGCATCCAGGGCTGTCCTTGCCTGGGGAGGGTGCAGACAAAATCTGGGCCTGGAACCATCATTTGCCAAATTTTTTTCCTCCCATTTAAGGCCAGCTCAAGGCCTCATGATAGAGGCACAAAGAGGTTTCTGCACTTAGGTAATGTGGTTTATATGACACAAATGAGCTGCCAGGACCAAGGGAAAGACAGTGTTACACCCTGCTGCCAGGGGAGCAGGGATGTACCAGGGAGGGGTCTTGGTGCACCATGTGCCAAAAGTGCTCCCTAGCTGGAGAAGACAACCAAAGGCAGCCCCCAGGGCCCCTTCCACCACTGGCACGATGGCAAACAGCAAATACTGGGGCTCTGAAATGGCTGCTTTAAACCAAAAGACACTCGGGTGACATCTTCTGCAGAGAAAAGAAGATCACAGAATGATCCCCATCCCAGGCTGGTGCTGCCCGGCTTGTGTTGCTCACTGAGACCTCAGCCTGGGGCCTCGAGGGATTTACAGCAAGAGCTCGTCTTGCTGCAACACAGAGCCCCGGGTCTGCTCGCCAGGGCTCACCCCGTCCCGGTCCTCGGGGACGGAGCGCTGTGCACTGGGTATGGGTCACGTCCTCCAGCCCCATCTGGGCAGGTTTCCTCTCTCTGCGATGTGATCAAGGAAGGCAGGAATAGAGATAACACCCCATGCTCAGGGTTTTGGAGGGACCGAGTGGGAGGACTGATAGCTGTCTTTCATCTCCCTCTTTAACTTTTCAGGAAAACCCAAGTTATAAAGGAGACGTGGCTGAGCCCAAAGCAGCGCCCACGGTGAGCTGTCTTGCAGCCTCGCTAGCAGAAATGCTGCTGCCTGAAATCATGCCGTCTCTTAGACTCTGCCTGAAAGCAGGGAAATGCCCCGAAACAGAGCCTGCTGCGGGGACAGAGCCTGCTGCGGGGACAGTGCCCGCGCTGTGCCGCTGGGTCCCGCTTGGTGCCGAGGCTGCGGCTGGAGGCTGTCCCGCTGCCCAGCAGAGCATCCCCGCGCCCCGCACTGTAGAGTAGCATCCCTATGGCCCGCTTGCGAGAGGACCCTGCTGAAATCTGTTGGAGGGGTCCCAGTGCATGCTGGATCCCCAGGCCACGGGGAAGTGCTGGTAGAACAGAGATTTGGACTTTCAGGGGGTTTTTTTCCTCTTTGCCGTTGGTGAGGTTTGGAGAAGGGGTGGCCTCGTAGCTCAGGTGCATCATGCCGTGCTTGTGCTCTTGCAGCCCCTCGTGCGTCTCCGCGCTGCGAGGCTCAGCCCGGCATCCGAGCAAAAGCTTCTGCTCTGAGCGTAGCCGCTGCGTGTCTCCTCCGGTGCCGTGTGCGCAGGGAGGCTGGGCTCGGCGGGGCGGCCGCCCCGTACCGGGCTCAAAGCCGCTTTCCCTGGTGCAGGCGGGGGCGGCCCTGCAGCCGCAGGAACACGGGGGAGAAGATCAAATACCGGCTGGTGGCTGTGCCCCACGGCAATGACATCGCCTCCCTCTTCGAGCTGGACCCTACCACGCTGCAGAAGACGGACTCCTTCGTCCCGCGGTACGTGAGCACACGTTGCCATGGAGGGATTGAAATAAAGAAGGGAGGCTTAATTGCGTGGTGTGAAATTTTGGCAAGTCTGTTCTTGGGGGGGCTTTGCTGAGCGTTGGGAGAAATGGTGGGTGCTGGTGTGTCCGTGTGGGAATCGCTCACCAGGACACTGTGCCATTTGCAGGAACTCCTACGTGAGGCTGCGCCACCTCTGCACCAACACTTGGATCCAGAGTACCAATGTGCCCATTGACATCGATGAGGAGAGGCCCATTCGCCTCATGGTACGGCCCCGCTCCCTCCTCCCGTGCGTGGATTTATCCCCTGTGCCCCAATAGCTCTTAGCATGCTCCTTCCCATCCAGCACCCAGGCTTTACCCAGCGACTGAAATACCCTGATGATCCAAGCGAGTGGCTGGACACCAGCCTAGAGCCTATCCCAGTAACCTAGAGCCCACCCCAGGCCTGCTCGTGAGGACAAACTGGGTCACTGACTTCACCCGGGGTGGATGGTGGGGACGTGCTCGGCATTGCCCTGTCTGTGATGCTGCTTCCCCGTTGCTTCCCAGCTGGGCACGTGCCCCACCAAAGAAGACAAAGAAGCTTTCGCCATCGTCTCCGTGCCCGTGTCTGAGATCCGGGACCTGGACTTTGCTAACGACGCCAGCTCGATGCTGGCCAATGTGGTGGAGAAGATGAATGAAGGTTTTCTCAGCCAGAACGACCGGAGGTAAAAAGTCATTTCCCCTGGGAGATGGGGCTGTGCTGGGGCCCTCCAGGGTCTCTCCAGGATCGCTGCAGGATGAGGCCCCTGCCTGGGTCTTGGTGCCAGGACTGTCTTGCTTTCCTTCCCACAACCCAAATCAACGCCTGCTTCTCCCAGGAGTCTGGCAAGGAAACCAGATAACGCCGCAGCCCCGCTGTAGCCCCTCCTTTGCTGCTAGAAAAATATCCGAGGGGCTGAGAGATGGCCCCACGATAGGGGCAGCTGGGTTAGTCACAGTATTATTTTTAGGTGGGTGGGTTCTCGGTGCTTCCTGAGCAAACACGGATCCCCCGTGGGACAGAGTGAGCCACTTCCGCCCTGCCAGCCCGCCCTGCGTGGGTCCCGCAAAGGTGACTAAGGGTGCAGAGGCGTTAAATGCAAAATCCCTGGCATGAATCACGAGCGAAGGTCCCTGGCATTTACCCTGGCACATATAGTTTCCTTAGAAACCATAGGGGCTGTAAAACCTCTGGCTTCAGGGCAGCCATTAACCTCTAGCAGGGAGGGGAGGATCGGCCGGCACCTTCCCTGGCAGTCTTTTGAGCCCTGAATGTCGGCTCTTGGGACCTCCAAAATGTGCCGGGATGCATCATTGCAGGGACCCGAGTCTGTGTGGGCTGTGTGGGGTGGGTGAGCAGCCCCCCCAGCCCACTTGCACCATGCCCCCTTGCAGGTTCGTGATCCAGCTGCTCGAGGACTTGGTGTTTTTCGTTAGCGACGTCCCCAACAATGGCCAGAACGTGCTGGACATCGTGGTGACCAAGCCCAACCGGGAGCGGCAGAAGCTGATGCGGGAGCAGAACATCCTGAAGCAGGTGAATGGCCTCGGGGCCCTGCATCCGAGCAAGGCTGAGGTCCTGCAGAGATGTCTTGCGCTGCCCAGGGCCACGCTGGAGTCCAGTGATCTGGGAACCCCCATGGAGGAGGTGTAGCTGGTCTCCAGCTCATGCCCCAGCCGGCACCAAGCCGTCCTGGCAAGCATGGCTGGTGTCCAGCCGTGCATGGGGGTGATGGTGTGGAGGGTGACACAGCACTTATCATCTCTGCTTTTGGGCAGATCTTTGGGATCCTGAAAGCTCCCTTCAAGGACAAGGGCGGGGAAGGGCCCCTAGTGCGGCTGGAAGAGCTGTCGGACCAAAAAAATGCTCCCTACCAGTACATGTTTCGGCTGTGCTACCGTGTGCTCCGGCACTCCCAGGAGGACTATCGCAAGAACCAGGTGCATGGGGGGTGATGGGGGGAGCCCCCATCCCGCCACATGGTGCAAAGCCCTGGGGGGCTGCCGAGGTCTCGGTGGGGCAGGGGGGCATTGCCAGATTCCAACACCCAGCCCCGTGCACTCACCGCCTCTCTGCCCGCTCCAGGAGCACATTGCCAAGCAGTTCGGCATGATGCAGTCCCAGATCGGCTATGACATCCTCGCCGAGGACACCATCACGGCCCTGCTGCACAACAACCGCAAGCTGCTGGAGAAGCACATCACGAAGACGGAGGTGGAGACCTTCGTCAGCCTGGTGCGCAAGAACCGCGAGCCACGGTGTGTGTCTGGAAAGGCCCTGTCCCAAAGGGCTTTGTGCTGCGTGATGGGTGGGATGTGCCTCGACCAGAGGTGGAGAGAGCCCCCGTGGACCGCCCTTTCACAGCGAGCTGTCTCTGCTCTGTAGGTTTTTGGACTACCTATCGGACCTGTGCGTGTCCAACCACATTGCCATCCCCGTCACCCAGGAGCTGATCTGCAAGTGCGTGCTGGACCCAAAGAACAGTGACATCCTCATCAAAACGGAGTGAGTAGCCAAGGGGAGAGGTTTTCCACGTTCGGGGTTTGGTGCCTGGCCCTACCTTCCACCAGCTCCCGCAGTGCCCTGGTAAAACCCCCGTCACCCCTCGAGGTGCAGCCGCTCCCTGTCCACGGGAGCATCTCCCGTTTTACCTCTCTTCTGTCCTAGGCTAAGGCCGGTGAAGGAGATGTCCCAGACCCATGAGTACCTGAGCATCGAGTACTCAGAGGAGGAGGTCTGGCTCACCTGGACAGACAAGAACAATGACCACCATGAGAAAAGCATCCGGCAGTTGGCACAGGAGGCCCGGGCTGGCAATGCCCATGATGAGAATGTCCTCAGCTACTACAGGTGACGATCCCGTGGCATCTTCTCTCCAGGTGAGGGTGTAAGGGTTGCATGGCCTCACTCCATCTCCCCCTCGTCCCTGGGCAGGTACCAGCTGAAGCTCTTTGCCCGCATGTGCCTGGATCGCCAGTACCTGGCCATCAAGGAGATCTCCCAGCAGCTGGGTGTGGACCTGATCTTCCTCTGCATGGCAGATGAGATGCTGCCCTTCGATCTCCGGGCGTCCTTCTGCCACCTCATGTTGCACGTGCATGTGGACAGGGACCCCCAGGAGCTGGTGATGCCTGTGAAGTTTGCACGGCTCTGGACCGAGATCCCCACGGCCATCACGATCAAAGAGTGAGACACGTAGGGGCTTGCAGCGGCTTTGAGGGACAGGGCAGGAGATGGGATGGCAGATGTCACCCAGTGCAGGGACTGGCTTGGCTTTAGCAGGGACTGGGAGGGGGGCATTTGTGGAGTGACTTCAGTAGGTCTCAGCCCTCAGAAGGAAGTGGGCTCCATCACAGTCAAGAGCATCACTTCTGGCCGTGATGGCTCAGCAGCTGCCTGGACAGTGCTCCTTCCAGGCTGGATACGAGGAGACTCGCTGCCATCCAGCTCACCCTCACCATCTCCCCTCGCAGCTACGACTCCAACCTCAACGTCTCACGCGATGACAAAAAGAACAAGTTTGCCAGCACCATGGAGTTCGTGGAGGACTATCTCAACAACGTGGTGAGCGAGGCGGTGCCCTTCGCCAACGAGGAGAAGAACAAGCTTACCTTCGAGGTGCGAGTCACTGGCACGATGCAGGATGCAACACGGTTTGGCTGCTGCACTCTCTGCAACGAGGGTGGCCGTGCTGGCATCCCTCTCCCCCATGTCTGTTTATCCTGCTCAGCCCCGAGCACGGCGAGGTCTGGAGTTGCCTTGTCCTTCCCCAGGTCGTCAGCCTTGCCCACAACCTCATCTACTTCGGCTTCTACAGCTTCAGCGAGCTGCTGCGCCTGACGCGGACACTGCTGGGCATCATCGACTGCGTCCAAAATCCCCAGCTGATGATGCAGGCGGTCTACAACGACGAGGTGACGGGTGAGTCCCTGCTCCATAACCAGGCATGGTCCTGCAGGAAGGGGTTTTCCATGGTCTGCCCAGTGCTTTCCAGTTTTGGCAGCAAGAAAACAAGCCGCTGGTTTGCTGACATGGAAGCTTTGGCTGGGTCTGCACTGGGAGACAAGAGGTGTTGAGCCTTTGGCCATGCCAGAGAAATGGCCAGTCCCTCCTACTCGTTCTCTGATTAATAGCTACAGCATTTTCCAGTCTAAGTGGGTCCTTCCGTTGGTCCTCTGCCACCTCCCTTTCCATCTGCGTTAACTCTGCCCCCTGTGGCTGCCTCTGTAGGGAAGAACGTGCGGAGGTCAATCCAGGGCGTTGGGCAGATGATGTCCACCATGGTGCTGAGCAGGAAACAGTCCATCTTCAGCCCCCCGAGCCTCAGCGCCGGGTCTGCCCCGGAGCAAGTGGACAGAGGGAGGAGCATTGAGAATGAGAACATTGTGGTGATGGAGACCAAGCTGAAGATCCTGGAGATATTGCAGGTTGGAGCCGGTGGGGAGGGAGAAGCATCGTGGAGCTGTGGGTGGGACCTGTGGGATGGGGTGGTTTGGGGAGGACATGGTTTTCTGATGCAGAGAGAGCTGACATGAAGAGGGCACTCACTTTTGCTTTCTTCTTCACTGCTGTCAGTTCATCCTGAACGTGCGGCTGGACTACAGGATTTCCTACCTGCTTTCTGTCTTCAAGAAGGAGTTTGTGGAAGTCTACCCCATGCAGGACAGTGCGGCTGATGGGACGGCTCCAGCCTTTGACTCCACAAGTAACTCTTCCACTTTGCTCCTGGTACACCTTCAACTCAGCAAACCCCACAGGCTGGGGACACACAGGCGGCGGAGGTGACAGCTCCAGCAGCTCTCCACCCGCCGCTGCTGCTGGCAGGGAGCATGGGGGGGGATTGGAGTTTGTGCAGATGGGATGAGGTGTCCTGTGTCTGTCGTGGATGCTCGGAGCAGGGGCCAGGGAGCTGGGTTGGTGCCTGCGGGTTTCTGCCAACGCACAGGGATCACGTTGGCCGCCCCTTTCATCTCCCTTTCCTCTCCCTTCAGCTGCAGCCATGAACCTGGACCGGATCGGCGAGCACGCAGAAGCCATGTTCGGTGTGGGGTGAGTCCCTGCCCCCTCCGGTGCATAGTTAGCCTGGCCATAGGGCTCTTCCTCTCCTGTCCACACTGCCGAGGCTGAAAGCTGCAGGTGACGAGGAAGATGAGGCTCTAAAGGCTAATGCAGCTGTCCCCATCAGCCCCGAGGGGTGACTGAGTGCACGCAAGCTCCCACATGGCTGCTAACGCCAAGCGCTTTCGTCCCGGCTTCAGGAAGACGAGCAGCATGTTAGAGGTGGATGACGAGGGAGGGAGGATGTTTCTGCGGGTGCTGATCCACCTGACGATGCACGACTACCCGCCGCTCATCTCCGGCTCCCTGCAGCTCCTCTTCAAGCACTTCAGCCAGAGGCAGGAGGTCTTGCACACCTTCAAACAGGTAACTCTGGTGGGACGCTGCTCTGGAGTACCTCTAAGTCCACACTTGGCTGTGGGTGCAGGACATGGGATGGGTCCTGGCCCCTTTTCTTGGGATGGAGGTCTGGAAGAGGAGGGGAATGGGGTTCGTGCCCCAAACTGGAAACCCCTGGGAATGTCGCTGCAGGTTCAGCTCCTGATCTCAGCCCAGGATGTCGAGAACTACAAGGTGATCAAGTCAGAGCTGGACAAACTCCGCACTATGGTGGAGAAATCGGAGCTCTGGGTGGACAAGAAGGGCAGCAGCAAAGGGGACAGCACGGTGGAGGGGAACAAGAAGGAGAAGAAAGAGGTGAGAGCCCTGAGCCAGACCCTGGGAACTGGGGCAGGAGAGGAGTGGGAGGCAGAGGTGCAGCTTGCTTCAGTCCGACACCTGACGCCTCTCGATGGGCCATGCACCCCTCTCCCTGGAAGAGGAGGGTCAGGGAGGGTCCTGCAGGGTGTAGTTGTGCCCCAGGCTTTGGAGAGGTGCAGTGGGACCCTGGTGCTGTTTCTGTCCCCTTGCAGCATGCTGCCGACGAAGAGGTCATTGCTCCAGGAGAGAAGAGCAGTGAGAACTATCAGATAGTCAAGGGGGTAAGTGAGACCGAATCCTGTCCCCAGGGCTGTTCCTGGAGGCATGGCCAGCCACGTCTGCCTGGCCTGGGCTGGCACGGGCGCACCAGCAAGAAGGGAAAGGGTGAAATCATGGGGGAGGATTTCCAAGCTCTCCTGTGGTTCAGTAGAAACGAGTCCAAGCCAGGGCTTGTTCCTGCCAGCTCAGCGCAAGGAGGAGCCCTGTTACATCCCCAGGGCTCGCGAGTGAGCCTTGCACTGGGGAGACTGGAGGGGAGAGGGTTGGTGACGGGTACGAGGGCTCTCTGCATGGCACTGCAAGGAGGATTTCTGAGGGGGGTGCCAAGATTTGCGAGCGATGCAGGGAGCACCTGGGTTTATGGAGGGCACATCTGGATTGCAAGCAAGCCCCCAGTGCTGGTGGACCATCCTGATGGGCTCCTAGGCTCAATTCCCCCCTGCCATGGTCCTTCTCTTCCCAGATCCTGGAACGGCTGAATAAGATGTGCGGGGTCGGAGAGCAAGTGCGTAAGAAGCAGCAACGCCTTCTGAAGAACATGGATGCCCACAAAGTGATGCTGGATCTGCTGCAGATACCTTATGAGAAGGTGGGTGGGCAGAAGCTGGCTGGTCCTGAAGTGCCCAGGGCAAGGGGTGGGGGATGTGGGGACCCCCCTACATGGCTGGGTCCTGCAGCTGGGCAGGGCAGGAGGGGCAGCAGACTGCTGCTGCTCTCCATCCCTCGCCAACTCTGGGTATTTCTCTTCTCTGCCCTTCCTCAGGGTGATGCCAAGATGATGGAGATCCTGAAATTCACCCACCAGTTCCTGCAGAAGTTTTGTGCTGGCAATCAGGAAAACCAGGCCCTGCTGCACAAACACCTCAACCTGTTCCTGACCCCAGGGGTGAGGAGAGGGGACCGAAGGGCAGTTGCAGGCAGCAGCACAGGGAGGGAGAGACTTCAGTACTGAGAGCAAGAGATACAAAAGCCAGGAGGAGACCCTGGGAGAGGAAGGGTCAGGGCAGGAGGGGAGGCTGTTCCTCGCAACCCCCCCGCCTCACTCTGCTCCCCTGGTCCCGCAGCTCCTGGAGGCTGAGACGATGCAGCACATCTTCCTCAACAACTACCAGCTCTGCTCAGAGATCAACGAGACGGTGCCGCAGCACTTCATCCACTGCGTGGCCACCCACGGCCGCCACGTGCAGTACCTTGACTTCCTGCACACCATCATCAAGGCTGAGGGCAAGTACGTCAAGAAGTGCCAGGACATGATCATGACTGAGGTGAGCACCTCTCCCACCCGCCTGTGGGGCATGAGCGTGGGGCGTAGCAGGGCATGGCTCCTGGGAGGTGCACGGTTGGCCTCTTCCTTGAGGGAAGAGCCTTCCCAGCCATGCTGGCTTCTCCCTGGAGTAGGAAACATCTCCAGGAGCTTAATGCAAGGTCCAAGAGCTAATAACCATTTTGGAGTCCCACAAGCTGTGATTTTTTGATTGCACTGCAAATGCCTGGTTTTCCCTTTAAATGCACGGCCCTTTCACCCTTCACCGCCTGCTGCCTCTCATCGCCCCGCTGCAGAGGACACCGCTTTCTGCCTTGCGAGGTTTCTGACCCTCCTTCTCTGGAGCGGTGACCACTGACCCTTCCCTGCAGCTCACCAACGCTGGGGATGATGTGGTGGTTTTCTACAACGACAAGGCTTCACTGGCCACCCTTCTGGAGATGATGACAGCGGCCAGGGATGGGGTGGAGGAGAACAGCCCGCTGATGTACCACATCTCACTGGTGGACCTGCTGGCTGCCTGCGCCGAGGGCAAGAACGTCTACACAGAGATCAAGTGCACGTCTCTGCTGCCCTTGGAGGACGTGGTGCGGGTGGTGACACATGAGGATTGCATCACGGAGGTACGGGTTGCCCAGCGGGGAGGGGGCCGGTGGCTTTGCACTGATTGCCTTCTCCTGACGGTGCCTGTGCCCCCTCTCCCTCCCCGGCAGGTGAAGATGGCTTACGTGAACTTCGTCAACCACTGCTACGTGGACACGGAGGTAGAGATGAAGGAGATCTACACCAGCAACCACATCTGGACTCTCTTCGAGAACTTCACCCTGGACATGGCCCGCGTGCGTGGGGAGGGCTGGGTGGGAGGGACACAGCAGCAATGGCTGGTGGATCGGAAGGGGTAAGGTGGGTCCTGAGGAGCCAGACCTGGGGCATGGGCACCATGGGGACTTGTGTAGCTGCCACACTAGGGGCTGGGGAGCAGTCAGGGCTTTCTGGTGTAGACCCAGGAGCTGTATCACCAGCCCCATCCTTCAGCTCAGCAGGGTCCCAGCAGTGCTGTATGCCAGCAGCATCCAGCCAGGACACGTGCTCATCTCGCTCTGGTGCCATCAGCATCCTCCTTTCTCCTCACAGATGTGCAAGAAGCGAGAGAAACGCCTGCCAGACCCTACGCTGGAGAAGTACGTGCTGACGGTGGTGCTGGACACCATCAATGCATTCTTCAGCTCCCCCTTCTCAGAGAACAGCACCTCGCTGCAGGTAATAACATGGACAGGCCATGGCTCGGGGAGGAAAGCAGCTCATCGAGCCCCCCGAAACAAGGTCTGGACACACCTTGCACTGATACATACCTGCCTGCTCTCTCCTTCAGACCCACCAGACCATCGTGGTGCAGCTTCTCCAGTCCACCATGAGGCTGCTGGAGTGCCCCTGGCTGCAGCAGCAGCACAAGAGCTCGGTGGAAGCCTGCATCCGCACGCTGGCCATGGTCGGTAAGGAGCCACGCCAGAGTGATGCTCTGTTCCCCACCGACCAGGAGGATGCAGCCACCCTTGGCTGCTTCTGCTCCGGCAGCGAGCAAGAGCCATCGTCCCTACTGCAGGTCTTGGCAGGGTGCCCCGGGGAGAGGCTGCCAGCTGGAAATGGGGAGGTTTGGCTCTGGGATGTGCTTTTTTTTTGAGCTGCATCTCCGGGCGTGACCAGGGTGGCGTGGGGATAACCGAAGCCTGGGCTTGACTGGGAGATCCCTGGTGTGTCCCTGCTGGTGAAGGGCCTGGAAACAAAGCCAGCATTTATGGTGGTTTTCCCTCGCCAGGACTTTGCCCTCAGCCTGCTTGTGGCTGCCTGACTCAGGGCAAGGGTTGTTAGCACTGAGTCACCGTGTGGAAAGGATTGCTCGGTGGTTAGACACTGGGTGGGGATTTCCCTTTGTAATTTGAGGCAGGGTGCTTACAACATCTCCATGCTGGGCTTTCCCAACCAAAAACTGGAGGTGGTGCCTCTTTCCATCCTACCTTGGGCTGGGAGGGCTGTGGGCAATGTTGTGCTGCAGTGTGGAGGGGTGGATGGAAACACTCCACCCCTTACTAGCCTGGAGGAGTTTACTCTTGAATTTAACCCAAATCTTCTTTGCTGCAAATGAAGAGCCGGTGAAGGGGTGCCCGGCCCAAGGTGGTGTGGTAGGACCCAGCCGATGGGGTGGGCTGGGTCATGGCTGTCCCCAACCCTGGCTCCGTCTCCTGCAGCCAAGAGCCGCTCCATTGCGCTGCCCATGGACCTGGACGCCCACGTCAGCTCCCTGCTCAACAGCAGCTCCACCAGCACCGTGCAGAGGAACACGTCCAGCTACAAGACGGCCACGCGGACCTTCCCCCGCGTCTCCACCACCCCCAACCAGTGGGACTACAAGAATATCATAGAGAAGCTGCAGGTATGGGGCAGGGAGGCGGGGATGGCATGGATCAGTGCATGATAGCAAGAAGGCGCTGGCGTTGCAGGGGTCCCTCTCCCGTGCTCGTGTCTCCTAGGCATGCATTGGCCCTAAAGGTGTGTGCTGTGACTTGTAGGACATCATCAACGCCCTGGAGGATCGCTTGAAACCACTGGTGGAGGCTGAGCTGTCTGTCCTGGTGGATGTCCTCCACCGGCCAGAGCTGCTTTTCATGGAGGGGACGGAGGCGTTTCAGCGATGCGAGAGCGGAGGTTTCCTGTCCAAGTGAGGACGCTTTGCAATTGCCCAGGGGTTGCTGGGAGTGCTGGGAAGGGCTGGTGACCTTCATTGTTTAGGGGCTGTGCATCCTGGTTCATGCCTGCAGCCTGGAGGGATGGCGGGGATGGTTCCCTGGGGGACCCCCTTGTCCCTCTCGGCTGTGTGACGGTGGGTCTGCTGTGCCAGGCTGGTGCAGCACACCAAGGACCTCATGGAGACGGAGGAGAAGCTGTGCATCAAGGTGCTGAGGACGCTGCAGCAGATGCTGGTGAAGAGGAACAAGTACGGCGAGAGGGTGAGCACCGTGATCCCATGGCACATCCTCAGCCCTGCTCCTTGTCTGTGCAGCCCCTGCTTCCCAGGCTGGCAGTGCTTCCCTCCCCACTGCAGCCCGCGGGTGCTCAGCCTCGTTCTGCTCCAGTGCTGGCCTTGGCGTTGGGAGACTCGTGACATTTATTTGTCTTGGCAGGGCAACCTGCTGCGGAAAATGCTTCTGAACAATTACCTGCAGAACAAGAAGTCCAGCTCCAAAGGGGAAATCATGGATGCTGCCGGAGGAGGTGAGCGCCCCTCTCCTGCGCCTTCCCCGTCTCTCTGCGCTGCTCACATACACCTCGAATTCCCGGCTCCCGAGCCATGATGGGATCAGGTCTGGAGCTGGTTGCCATGCCCCCACCTCCATGGGAGTAAAGGATTTGGGGAGATGAAGAGATGGGACTGAGGTGCCCCTGGCAGTGATTCAGCTGCGCTCGTTCTCCTGCACTACCACAGCATCACATCCGTCCGTGTCCTCTCATGCAGGCCAAGACCAGGACTGGTCCGCTATCGCTGCTGTCCAGTGCCGGCTGGACCGAGAAGGGGCCACCAAGTTGGTGGCTGACCTCATCATGAACACCAAGAACGAGAAGATCTTCCAAGAGAGCATCTTGCTTGCCATCCGGCTGCTGGACGGAGGCAACACCGAGATCCAGGTGCTGAGCCCCGACTGCGCGGTGGGCACCAGTCCCGGGGGGATTGGGCAGCCACGGTTTGATGCGTGCACTGTAACCGTCCCAGCACTTGGATAGACGTGGGTGCAGGGCAGTCTTCAGTCCTGGGTTGGCCCTTGGGCAACAGGTTGCCAAAATACTGTTTGGCTGCATGTGGTGGCTGGCCGTCCAGAGGAGGAACTGCAGAAATCTGTCTGGTTTTGAGTTTTCCAGCTCTGTGGCTGGATCAGGGCAGGTTGTTGCAGGTTGTTTCTGGAGCAATGCTGATGCCCTCTGCCGGGTATTGCTAAAATGGCTCAGGGCTGCAGCTCTTGGGTGAGAACTCGTGGGTTGTCTTGAAGTCTTTATCACAGGGAAGCCAAAAAATTGTACGTGCAAAAAAACAGTAGGGTTCCAGGGCCTGGAGCCGCTGTAATTGCTGCTTGCTCTGTCCCTAACCCTGCTTAGGGTAAAGGAGAGCACAGTGGCAGGGGACGATCCACCCCTGTAGATCCAAGAGGACTGTGATGTCCAGGGCTGTTGCATGGAAATAAACCTGCTCACCACTTTATCTCGGATGAGGTCTTGAGTGCTGGAGGCTACCAAATCAGAGGGGCAGGCAGAGACTGTTTGGACCCCATGGTGGAGACTTGAATGACTGTCCTCTCTCCTCCCAGAAATCCTTTTACAACCTCATGACGAGCGACAAGAAGTCTGAGAAGTTCTTCAAAGTTTTACACGACCGGATGAAGAAGGCGCAGCAGGAGACCAAGTCTACGGTGTCTGTGAACATGAGTGACATCGGGAACAAACCTCGTGAGGACAAAGACGAGCCTGACCCTGGCACCAAAGGTATGGGGCCATGTCCCCTTGGTAGAGCCAATGTCTGTCTTGTCAGATAGTCCGATGCTAACGAGGTTGGATTGCTTTCTAGGACGAGGAGACACCTTCCTGATGCCTGGCACCCCCTCCCGATACCCGATGGCCATGGGGTGTCGGAAGGGCCATGACACTGGGGAGCAGGGCCAGAACAACGAAATGGGGGTGACGGTCCTGATCATGGAGCCTATCCTGCGATTCCTGCAACTGCTCTGTGAGAACCACAACCGGGACCTGCAGGTTGGTTACGGGGGCTGCTAGTGTCTGGGGGTCAGGACAGAGGCCATGGGACTGGGGCATGGGAAGGCTGGGCTCTGCCCCAATTTGGTCCAAAAAGCCATTGCACCAGCCACTCTGTGCCTCAGTTTCCCCATCTGCAAATGCACCATCCCTTCTGGATAACTTTTGGTGTTGTGGAAGGAGCTGTTCACGACACAACTGTGTCTGTGGGACTGGGTGCTGCTCTCGGAGGTTCTGTATGTTACAGGGGTGGCCCCAGCCCAATTCTCCATCGAACTGCAGCTGGAGGGGGTGGCGGGAGGGGGATCAGGACTGTGCCCCCCATCAGAGTGATGCCGCTCAGCCACATAACTGCAGGCTTTGCTCGACAGAACTTCCTCCGGTGCCAGAACAACAAGACCAACTACAACCTGGTGTGCGAGACACTGCAGTTCCTCGACATCATGTGCGGCAGCACCACGGGGGGGCTGGGGCTGCTGGGCCTCTGCAGCAACGAGTACAATGTGGCCCTCATCACCCTGACCCTGGAGACCCTGACCGAGTACTGCCAAGGGCCCTGCCACGAGAACCAGGTCTGTGGGTATCCCTGTAGGGTCTGGGTCATTCCCGGCGTGTCTGGGGCGTTTCACCGCTGATTGGGGATGCCCAAAGGAGGATTTGGGGAGGGGATGTGTGGGAAAGCAGCAGGAACAGGGCCAGCTTTTGGTTTCTCATCACCCTGACCCTGGAGACCCTGACCGAGTACTGCCAAGGGCCCTGCCACGAGAACCAGGTCTGTGGGTATCCCTGTAGGGTCTGGGTCATTCCCGGCGTGTCTGGGGCGTTTCACCGCTGATTGGGGATGCCCAAAGGAGGATTTGGGGAGGGGATGTGTGGGAAAGCAGCAGGAACAGGGCCAGCTTTTGGTTTCAGGGTGTGAACAGGAGCAGAACGTGGACAGCAGAGGATGCCAGGGTGCACAGGGATGCTGCACGGGTTATGAGCTACTGCTCATAATATGGTGATGCAAATGGGGGTTAAATAATATAGTGGTGCAAACGGTGCCCTTTCCAGGGAGACAGGAGGTAATCAGGCAGGGTCAGTGCTGTAGGCAGGGCACCGTTTCGGACCTGGGCTGTGTTGGAGGGTGAAGGTGGGAGGACTGGCAGAATCTGTGGGCTAACACGTTGCATTGCTCCCCCAGAGCTGCATCGTGACCCACGAGTCCAACGGGATTGACATCATCACAGCCCTCATCCTTAATGACATCAGTCCCCTCTGCAAGTACCGGATGGACCTGGTCCTACAGCTGAAGGTAGGCAGAGCCTCGGGCTAGGATGGTGAGCACGCGTGTGTGCATCACTGCGTGGGCTTGCTGGCCTGGCCGTGGGGTGTGCTGTGGGTTGAGGTGGCCACTGTAGCAGGGGACTGTGCATGCGTCAGGTCCTCGAGCGTGGGAGCATGTGGGCTTGGTGGGACAGGGCTGGTGCATCTCCACCATGTGAGGCTCGGATGCCTCTAGCACGGGGGAGTTACAGCTGACTGGTGCATGGGGGGCGTTTCTGCCGACACAGAAGCCCTGGGCAGCGGCAGGGCACAGCTCCCCTCAGCCAGGGCTTCTCCTTGCCAGGACAATGCCTCCAAGCTCCTCTTGGCCCTCATGGAGAGCAGACACGACAGCGAAAACGCCGAGCGGATCCTCATCAGCCTCCGCCCGCAGGAACTGGTAAGGGCTGACAGTGAAACACCCCCAGCCTTGCCCCAGTGAGCCCCCAGCCTCCCCCCGGCCCGTTGCTGGACCTCTTCTGCCTGCGGGTCCTGATGCAGTTTCTGGTTTGCAAACCAATAACCATCTCGTCTGCCATACTGCTGGTCACCGCCTTCTGCACAAGCATCCTTGTGCAGAATGGTTTTCCCAGTGCCATTCACGTCCAGAGGAGGAAACCGAGGCAAGGAGATGGGGAGAAGCTCACTGTCCCTCTGCTGCCTTCCAGGTCGACGTGATTAAGAAGGCCTATCTGCAGGAGGAGGAGTGTGAAAACGCTGAGGTTTCGCCCCGGGAAGTTGGCCACAACATTTATATACTGGCGCTGCAGGTACTGAGAGCTGTGACAGCAGGGTCCCTCCTAGGCTGGGGTCCCCGTGCTGTGCTGGGCTCCCACTCCCCGATTTGCACATTTTTCTCTATATTTATTTACATTTCCTCCAGCCAGGCTGGCCTCCTTGGGGAGGCATGGCTGGGAAATGTGCTTTTGGCTCCTGTGAAAAGGCAGCCCGCAGGGCTTGCCGGCCATCCCGCTCCCCTGTGCACCCCGTGTCCCGCTCCCGTGTGCGCCGGTGGCTGCTCGCCAGCCTGTGCTCACCTGGCTATCGCTGTGCCTTTTCCAGCTGTCCCGACACAACAAGTCCCTGCAGCAGCTCCTGAAGCCGGTGAAACGAATCCAGGAGGAGGAGGAGGAGGGCATCTCGTCCATGGTACGGAGGGGCCTCGGGAATGAAGGCAGAGCCCCCGCAACCCGCCCCGACCCTGACCAGAGACTGCAAAGAGCCGCTTCTCCCACCCTTGTTGAGTCACCCTGGGTTTTGTTGTTTAAGATTTGATGGGTTTTGGTATTCCCCAGGGGGACTAAAGAAAGAAAGACTTATCAGTGCCCTTGTAGCCCAAAATACAAGCCCAAAGGCATGTGCACCTTTTATAACCAAGCTGCGGAGAGCTGTATTTGCGGAGCTCCCCAACAAAGGCTCAGCCATAGGGCAATGTCCAGCTCGCCGCAGGGACAGGCTGGTGGCCCTGATGGGATCCTGCTGGTACCTGCTTTCTCCCCTTCCCTTCAGAAAAAGAAGAGCTGAGTCCTTTGCCGTCATTTCTTGCCTACATACCTTAAATCCCAACCAAGATTCAGCAGTAATATGATTTCCCTGGGGTTTTATGGGCATTGATTTGTAATTTGTGGATTAGCAGCATTTGGATGTAATTATTGCAGGGAATCGAATGTCTGTCACCTCAGGGAGGGCTCGTACCCCTTTAGGAAGCTTTAATTCATTTGCTTTTCCCTGAAACCTCATCAGCTTTGGTAGATTTTGAGGAACGCTGTTGTCAGTGCAGAGTTAGACCTGACTCCCCCGGCTGAGGCCACTCTCATCCTCTCTCCCTCTCCCTGCATCCCAGCTCAGCCTAAATAACAAGCAGCTGACGCAAATGCTGAAGTCGACGGCCCCGGTCCAGGAAGAAGAGGAGGACCCGCTGGCGTATTACGAGAAACACACATCCCAAATTGAGGCAAGACCTGTTAGCTGTTGGGTTGCCAGTATGCACATGGTCAATGAAGCCCACGTGTGCTCCAGCTGCCTCGTTATTTTGCACTAGGAGCCTTCCCATCCCTGTGCTGGCAAGAAGCAGACGGGCCCTTGGCTCTGCAGAGAGCTGGTGGCTTTAGCAGAGCCCATGGGGAGCTGGGGGAACGAGCTGCCCCCCCTTGAGCCTTCCTTTCTCTCCCCGCAGCAGCGGGGATGCAGCCGTTTCGGCAGCCCCAGCCCCACTTGCCAGCATGGATCCCCTTGCAGATGGGCCAGCAAGGGTTCACGTGCGCTCAGCTTTCCTCCAGCACAGCCAGGGCTGCCTTTGCTGGGCCAATTTGTGGCATTAGGCGAGTGGCCGGTGATACGAGAGGAGGGCACAGCTGGGTCTGGGAAAGAGGAAACCAAAGCAGGTTCTGACGGCACCCTGCCCTTTGCCTTGCTTCCTGCAGATTGTGCGCCTGGACCGAAGCATGGAGCAGATAATCTTCCCCGTGCCTGGCATCTGTGAGTTCCTCACCAAGGAGACCAAGTACCGGCTCTTCACCACCACGGAGCAGGACGAGCAGGGCAGCAAAGTCAGTGACTTCTTCGACCAGTCGTCATTCCTCCACAACGAGATGGAATGGCAGAAGAAACTGCGCAGTAAGAGCAAACCAGACCTTCCCTTCAGGTCCCTCCGGCCAGCACGGGCACTTCGAATAGCCCCCGTTGTGAAAACAGGAGGCAGCCCTGCTTTGAAAGGGCTGTGAACCCTGGCAGCAGCCTGGAAATCACATCTCTGAGCTCCTTGTGCCCTTTGCTCTGTAGAGCACACCACACTCGGCGGTTTGCAGGGAGTGGAGGTTAATCGAGTTCCCAGGGATGGATTTCCTCCATGCCTGTTAGTGCAGTTCCTCGGTAGTCTGAAATGCATCTTACAGCACATTCCCTGGGATTACACCTGCGGGTGTTTTCCCCTGGAAAGCTCTCCCTTCATTTGTTTTCAGTTGCCTTCTCCTAAGCCAGGATCTAGCAGCTACATATGGGAAACAAAACTTGTTTCTCTGCGCCCTGCAGACCTGCTTAGGTGCTTTCAGGGCTGCATCAGAACGGAAATCCCGGTGTAAAATAACAGGAGCTCAATAAAGAGTCGCACTATAAATACTGCGATGCAGCTAAGGAGTAGTGTAGCTGCTCTGAAAACACTTGCAGATCCAGTCAAAACTATCTTAGGAATTTGGCAGGAAACAAGTTTCCAGTATGGATGGGAGATTGCTGGCTGGGTCTCCTCTGGGACCGAGCACTGGCGCTGAAAACACAAGGACACTGTTGTTTTGAAGGACGTGAGCAGTGAGACTGTAGGAGGTGGGAGATGGGGAGGAGGGTGAGGAGGAGAACGGAGCCGGTCTGATTCCAAGGTGCCAGAGCAGGTCAAAGGGCCGAGAAGCCAAGAAATGTGAGCAGTAACATTTTGAACTTGCATTCCCGTTTCAGCAGATGAGGAGGGAGCTTTTATTAACGTTTTGAAGGAAGTGGGAGGCAAGGGTCCCTCCGGGCCCGCTAGCTGTACTGAGCCGAGCCCTTCAGATGTCTGGGAGGACAAAGCCTTCCCCAGTTGGCACAAGGTTGGCTGAGATTTGTGTGTCTGCCTCCTCTCCCTCCAGGCATGCCGCTGATGTACTGGTTCTCCCGCAGAATGACACTCTGGGGAAGCATTTCCTTCAACCTGGCTGTCTTCATCAACATAATCATTGCTTTCTTCTACCCCTATGTTGAAGCCACTTCCATGGGTAAGTGCCCCAGCATCTGCTGCTCTTTGAGGTGGAAGAAAAAGGGGACCTTCATATGCAGGAAAACTGGTCCCTTACTTGTGCTCCTCCCACCCTCAGTCTCCTTCTGACTCCTAAAGGCCCAAGTCCTTTCTGCTGGTCAAAGGAAGGGATTGAGTCAAGATTTCAGTTGCCAGCGCTCCCACTGCTTCCTTTTTAGGGAGAAGTCTCTTCCCCCTGGGCTGCGCTTTCCCTGTCTGTAAGATGGGGGAAGCAATGACAGAACACGTACCTGCTGTCAGGCAAAGCCTCCATCATTTACAGTGGCTTTGAGATCTCTGATAAAAGATGTTAGAAAAATGTGTCAGTAAGAACCATCTTAGTCAATACTAGTCTTTGCAGTCAAGCATAATTTCTCTCTTTCTTCTCTCTGCACATTAGTTTTTCTGGACAGTCTGGACAGCAGCACCGTGTCCGATTGGCAGCATGCATTTCATCTCATGCCATTTAATTGCTGTGGGTCTTCTCTTCCCAGGAGTGCTGGATTCCCCACTGATCTCGCTGCTCTTCTGGATTCTGATCTGCTTCTCCATCATGGCCTTGTTCACTAAGCGCTACGGTGTCAGACCGCTCCTCGTGGCACTGATCTTGCGATCGATTTATTACTTGGGGATTGGACTCACTCTGAACATACTGGGAGCTCTCAATGTAAGTTCTCCATGTGCTGGAAAAATAGCGTAGCAGCCCATGGCACAGGAGGCTGTTCTGCCTTCATAAAGTGCAGCAAACCCCACTCCCTCCCGTTTCTGGTTGTTCCCCAGCTGACCAACAAGATTGTGTTCGTGGTGAGCTTCGTGGGCAATCGTGGGACCTTCATCCGAGGCTACAAGGCCATGATCATGGATGTGGAATTTCTTTACCATGTTGGCTACATCCTGACGAGCGTCCTGGGACTCTTTGTGCACGAACTCTTCTACAGCATCCTGGTACAATAAATGCAGATGTGTGGGGCACAGAGGTAGCCAGTCTGCCCCATTAGAAGCTAGAAGGTTCCTGTGACACCTTCCAGGGGCTGATTGATAACAGCAGTGAGAACAATTCACTGTGCTCTAATCTTTGCGTAGGCTGATCTTTCTGCCTTCCAACAGTATCTATTACTGTCTCTCTCCTGGTCTTTTGATCGCTCTCTCTTTCTAATCTCTACTGTGTACTTTATCTGGGTCAGCTGGGAGACAACATGAGCTGGTGAGGGCAGAGGCAGGGTGCATGTGTCCTATTCTGGGCTCTCCTGCTGTGCATAAGTCACTTCATTCTTCTCTGCTTCCCTACAGTAAGCTGGGAAACTTAAATGCTTTATGTGAAAGTTAGGCAAGGTCTGCTGAGTGATCCAAGATCTCAGGATAAAAGGGGGTATAGGTAGGCCAGGCATTATCAAGAAAAGCACCCCACGGCATTTCTTTCCTCCTGGGTCCTTTCAGCTGTTTGACTTGATCTACCGTGAGGAGACCTTGTTTAATGTCATCAAAAGTGTGACGCGGAACGGGCGCTCCATCCTGCTGACAGCCCTCCTGGCTCTCATCCTCGTCTACCTCTTCTCCATCGTGGGCTTCCTGTTCCTGAAGGATGACTTCATCCTGGAGGTGGACCGGCTGCCGGACAGCAAAGCCAAAGGTTGTTCAGCCCTTGCCCTCGTTGGCTGCGGTGCTTGGGCTAGAGAGGGGCCGGGCAGAGCGTGGGTCCCCTTTTGCAGCTGGACCATTGCATAAGACCCTGCTCCCTCCCCGCTGCGAAAGCACGCACGTGTCTGTGCCTGGGTCATGGGTTTTATACCCTTGGCGCAAACTCCTGGTAGCACTGGTTTTGGGGTGAGCAGAGAAGACAGCTGCCTGTGCCGACTTAGGGACCTCGTGCTGCAGAGAGCAGGGTTTTGGGGCTAGGAGTGATTGCAGAGAAGGGGGTGGACAGCTGCAAATGAAGTTTTAGCACCATAGAGATCTTACTGAAACTTGAGCAAAGGATTCAAAGCCTGGAAAAGGCTAGGAGAATGCGAAGCAACTTTTTTCCAAGAAGCCTGCAAGCTACAAGCAGAGGCAGTTGAAAAGCACCCGTGACAGCAGCGAAGAGCTTTACTAAGGCAAGCTGATGCTCTGACAAGGCTGTGGTCTCTTTTACTTGCAGATGACCCCTTGGGGATGCAAAGGAACATGGAGACCTTCATGGAGTCATGCAGCGGTGACAAAATTAGCTGCTCTGCTGTGCCCACTGCCTTGGAAGGTGAGCTCATTAGAAAGGTCAACTCTGTTAGCGGCAGAGTAGGTTGGCTGCCTCGTTTGTCCGCGAGCTCAGAAAAATCCTAGCTTTTCAAAGATGGAAACAAACAACTCACTTTCTGGCACATATTAGGCAAGAGGCCTGCAAATTTTGCACTGGCCCTGGCATAAAAAATGTTGAGGTAGATTCAAGTCAGTCATAAAGAAAGTGGGAGCCTCAGGAGTGCTCAGCCAAACACCTCCACAGCAAGAAGCAAGCTGGAGGAGCTGCTGGGAAGTTGCTGGTTGGGAGATCCACAACGAGCATCTGCTCCCAGGAGATTTGCCACTGGATCACTGCAGCAAGTGTCATCCCCGCAGCTCTGGATTCTTTGCAATGGTCTGGTACTTCTGCCCTGTCTATGCTCTGGCTTTTTGCTTTTATTTCCCCCTCCCCTACTCTAGAAACAGATGTTGACCAGTGGGAACGCGCTTGCGACACGCTGCTCATGTGCATCGTCACTGTCCTGAACCATGGCCTGAGGAATGGAGGGGGCGTGGGTGACATTCTGCGGAAGCCATCGAAGGATGTGAGTTTGGGCAGCACGTGGGACCCCTTTTTTTTCCCCCCCCCCTAAGTCCTGCTGCATATACTGCTGTGCAGCTGCCCTCCCTCCCTGGGAAGTGTGACACTTCCAGCTCTATCCGCCCCCCGTCCTCCGGTGCTTTCCTCCTCTCTTTCCCCTATCGCATCCCTGTTATTCCTCCCCACCCGGTACCCTCAGCCCGTGGCCCGTGTACCAAGGCAGCAGGGTTGGAGTGGCTAGAGGAGACACACGTTTATCCCTTTGGTCCATTACAGGAGTCCTTGTTTCCTGCTCGAGTTGTCTACGACCTTCTCTTCTTCTTTATTGTCATTATCATCGTCCTTAACCTCATCTTTGGGGTCATTATTGACACTTTTGCTGATCTGAGGAGTGAGAAGCAAAAGAAGGAAGAGATACTGAAGACCACCTGTTTTATATGCGGTGAGTGCTGGGACCTCGCTGTACAGGAATTGCCCCAAAGCTCTTCCCCCCACTCCCCCTTCTAAGGCTGAGGGAAGGAAAGGAGTTGCAGCTGGTTTCTGGTTTTCATTTGGTTCACAGCAAAACTTAAATCTGTTCACCGATGGGTCGCTGCAGTGGGAGGAGGCTTAAACAAGGACACAAACTGAGAGGGGAAATTGTCTGTATTGTTCCCCGCCTTCTGTTAATGAGGTGTTAAACTGAAAGGCCACATTGTGGAGTTCTTGTTGCTGTGCATCTATCACTCCCGAGACCATCACTTAGCCAGTGGGGAAAAAGCACCATATTAATAAGGAAATAAGACACAGAAAACGTTCTCGAATGCTTTCAGTCATAGGAAGGCATCCAAAAAAAGGGAAAAACCCAGTAAGTCTAGCTGGTTTTTTCTTACAAGAGCCACTGTGTGCATTTTATGCTTTTAGATACATAGGCAGGAAGCAGAGCTAGCAGTACTTTAAATAGAAGCCTCCTGAATACACAGCTGGGTTATTTTCCCTGTTTTGGATGCTTGTCGTGTGCTAAATGCCAACTAATTATTAAAAGCACTTCTTGAAAGTGAAACCTGGGAGAGGATGCAATTATCTGTACTTCCTTTCACATTTGTTTGCCTTCACTTCTTACCTTCTCCTCCCCTCCCCATCTCCTCCCTCCACCTTCTCTGTTCTTGACTGCCTTTCCCAGGACTCGAAAGGGACAAGTTTGACAACAAGACAGTGTCCTTTGAGGAGCATATTAAATACGAGCACAACATGTGGAACTACTTGTACTTCATAGTGCTGGTGCGAGTGAAGAACAAGACAGACTACACAGGGCCGGAGAGTTACGTGGCGCAGATGATAAAGGTACGTGTCCTCTCAAGGCAGCTCTTTCACTATTGCAACCTGCCCACCCCGGGGAAATATTTGAGAACAAGGGGCTTGCCAAAGAAAAACAGCTTTGAGAAGGAGCTTTTGGAAAATATTCAATAATGTTGTTGTGCTTTTGTTCGTTCGTAGCTGGTTATTTCCACTTTGCAATCTCAGCCAATACCGCATTGTCTATTTGATGTTTTGTGCTGTGTATTTAAGGATTTGAACCAAGGGCAGAACCAAGCAGTAGAGAGTGTGACTTCAAGGTAATTTCAAGGCAAGAAGGGAGGGAAAGGAAATTTAGAAAAGAAAAACTTCTGAATTTGAGCCCAGAAGGCTTTAAGAAAAAACTGGAAATGGACTATTCCTGGGAAATTTGCAAAGAAACAGACAAGACGAGCCTTTGGGAATTTTTTTACTCCCCAAGCACAGGCAGGCTTCCCGTTAAATCCTATCAGGCCTCTTCCCTCCTCCTCACCCCCTCCAACTCCCATTCTCCATGGTTGCCTTTCCAGAATAAGAACCTTGACTGGTTCCCCCGGATGCGAGCCATGTCACTGGTCAGCAATGAGGGGGAAGGGGAACAGAACGAGATCCGAAATCTTCAAGACAAACTGAACACCACGATGAAGCTGGTGTCCCACCTCACCTCCCAGCTGAATGAGCTGAAGGAACAGGTACTAAACACTTTTAAAAACAGAAACACTTCAGGAACACTTGACTGTAGAAACCCGCTGTCCTTACCGAAATAGACACCAATTGCAAGGAACGGGCGGCCAGAACCAGCCCAAGCCCGTACAACTTCAGACACAAAGCAAAGGGCTCCCGCCGCTCTCTTTGAGGGGGTTAGGGACACTTGGGACAAGCGCTTTTTTGATACTTCACTTCCTCATCAGCTAGAGTCCACCTCGCAGGGTTTTCTGGCAGATGCTTAAAGCAGCCTGGTCAGTCGCACGCTGGAGGAGGACGTTAGTGAATAGAAAGGCGGCCCGGTTTCCTACCTCACTTGTGTCCTTGTTTGAACTCTAGATGACAGAGCAACGGAAGCGCAGACAAAGGATGGGGTTTGTGGACGTCCAGAATACCATGAACCACTAAGACGGAGAAGAAGCATCGGCTTCACCCACCGGGGGACTACACCTATGTATCAGCTAACGAGGCTGCTTATTCCTGGGTTCCATGCATGGACGTCACCGTCAGAAGAAGACGGACCATGCCGAAGAGCTTCACAGTCAACATTTTCCTTAGAGCGCTTGTAAGCAATTCGGGAACCAGGGACTGGCCAGGATTCCTCACGATACCTGGACCCACACGTTACTCTAATGCCCTTGTAGGAAGATAAATCATACAGGACTTTTATTCCTCATTGCAATAACTCTTTATTTTGCAAATGTGGAGGGTTGTATCTTTATCTCCATGCGCTACATTCTGAGGGCCCCTACCTCAGGTGTAGTGTAACTAGCTGTAGGGCTGCAATATTTAACTTATTCCAAGAGTGGCACTAGTACCTGTGGATCTTTGCAAACCAGCCGTCGTATTTGCTGTACCTGCTCCGTGCTGATCCCTCTCCATTTAAAGAATTCTGTTCATCACTGTGGTGCAGTAAGCAGGAGCTAAACTCAAGGAGATGGATTTGTTAATTTAACTCACCAGATGAGGATGAGTATCCAAGCTCATACTAGTGCGAACTAGTCTTTTGCCTTCTGTGGACCAAGAATATCTGGGCAGTAGTAGTAGGAGAGTGCAGGTTTACAGGAGTTCACTGTGAAGGGGTGTCCTGTGTTGTAGTTTAATCTCTGGTGTAATGTTTTACTTTTTTTGTTATTGTTACTTAAGAACTAAAGTGTAAATTGCCTTAACTAAATTAAATACAAAATCATGTTATAATAAAAACTTAAACATGGTAAAGAAAGCGCCCTTCCTGTGCACTCTGGTATGTAACAGGGCTATTATAAATAGAAATACAGAACAATCCAAAGACCTGAAGCCAAACTGGGGCTGTATTGCTCCATGACCCACTGCTCGCAGCTCCAGATGTTAAAACTTTAAAATGTAGTACAGTGCTCCAGTCAGAAGATGAAGAATACTACCATGAAGAACTACCTTGAACACCAGCCTTGTTTTCTGAAGCTCTGGATTAGAGCCTGCTGCAAAGTTTCAAATTCTTTCACTACTTGCCAGGAAAACACTGTTCAAATACATAAAAAGGAGCAGCTGTTGGTGCTGCCTGGAGCCAAGCAGAGTCCTGGCATAGCTCTGTTCTAGACACCGCTCCTTCCCAAGCCAAGCAGTGCCGTAGCCACCCCAACTACAGTCCTGTGCCGCCACCTCCCAAGAATAGACGCTGATGCAAGCATTAAAGCTTTAAAAAGGAACAAAAATAGGCCACAGCAATGGACTAATCACACTTGAAATTTTTGTTTATGGCCCTATATACCAACATGTCGTTAAAACCTATCTTTATCCCTCAGCTATGCAGTAACCCATACGGAACCTTCTCCTCACGCTGAGGGAGATCTGCATAGAGCTAGCTGGACCAGCAACACACTGCTGCAGCATTTGATTGAAATCTCAATTAAACTCTTACACTGCTCCACCGTCACCATGGTAAACTCACCCTCAGTCCTCTCCTGTGTCTTCTCAAAAGGAAAATAAATGTGATTATTAAAATTATCCCTCCCTCAATTTCACAGTTACCGGTGCTAACACACAGAAGCACAAGCATAGCTACGTTTTCACATCATCACTACTGTTACCTTCACAAGCAAATTTAAAGCTAACACAGCTGTACCTACTTGCTCTGTGCATCTCCTGGTTGTTCCATTTCTTGTACCACAAAGGATCTGGTCTAACACCACAAAGTGCTTTCTTCTACACTACATTGCTCCAGTATCGTTTCAGCACAGACGTGTTAAGCTATGTCCTAGATTTTTCAGGAAAAAAAAAGAGAGGGCACTAAAAGTGAAGGGTGCAAGGTGTAGGTCTGAACAAAAACGCTGTTGCTAAGAGGAATAAATGGTTTTATTCATCATGGCAACATACAGTGCTTTAGGAATATATACAGTGGAGAACTGGGCGTTAGCCTATCACTTCGAGTCCTCTTCAGGTTTCTTGGCATAAAACTTTTCTCGCAGTTTTTTCCACGTCCCTTTTTTCATGTCTTCCATCTGTTTCAGAATGTCTGCAAAAGGAGGGGGGAAGAGAGAGAGAGAGAGAGATGGGGAAAGAGGAAGAAAAGCAAAGGAACGAAAGCCCTCTTATAAAAGCTTTGCCTCACATGTATTTTCCTTTTTTCGACTTTTCATCTTAATGAATTTCTATTTCGGGGCCTGCGGCAAGTTTGTTTTCCCTTCCAATCAATTGTGCGGGGAGTCCCTTATCACTAACAACTAATACTCAGTTTCCACGCACTGCAGTCAAAGTTAGGAACTGGAGCAGAACAAAACTGCACTAGCTTCCTACATTGCACCTAATAAATGATCTGGCTGAGAGTATTTCTGCATCGTGGTACCCTGTTTTCTCTCGAAGTCTAATACAAAAGGAGAAATACTGAAGGGAATTCGAACATGGTGAAACAGAAGCTGAGAATTTTTGGAATGATGTAGCAAATGTGCATGTCTTTCGCACAGCTCCTGCTATCTGATCTCAAAGAGCCCTTGTAAACCCTTTGCTGTTCCTGCCCAGTGCAAAATACAATCGACTTTTTGCCCTGATAGATTACTGAAGATCTCCTCAATTATTCCTGAACTTACTCCTCATTAAACATCCTAAGATACTTGCACGGCCATCCCATTCTGTCCTTTAGTCACAGGTGTTTAGTAGAAGTGATGCAGTGAACACCACAAAGACTGGAATGTACTTTATCTCCTGCACTGACTTATTCTCAAATCAAGCACAGTATCAGTACCTGTTGCTAGTATCATCTTGCAATCTTCTACTGTCACTCCAGTGAAGCTTGTGTCTTTCAGGCGTGGATACTTCACAAGCGAGCACGTAGGTGAGAGGAGAGAGAGAGAGAAAAAAGATGTTACTTGTCGTGCATTAAAAAAAGGTACAAATGTCACCATACAGTAGAGTCTGAGCTCATTTTCAGTCAAGCTCTAAGAATTCTGTTCACGCGTACCAAGAACTATCGTCTGCATTGTTCATACATGTCACGGAGGCCAAGATGTCTGCAGCTTTCCCAGAGTGACCAAAGGCACCAGGTAGTGCTGCATCCACCTGACGGCTCATTTGTCTGTTACACACTCCCAGAAACCCTGCTGGGACGAGGCAGCCAACTGCAGCAGGTGGTGACTCGCCCCCTAAAAGAGGGATGATGGCTAATGCCAAAGCTCACCTTGTTTTTGTAGTAGTTGGTGTGGATCCTGACTAAGCTCTCGTACATTTGGTCACAGGTCTCAGGGTCAGCAATCTGGAAAGGGGTAAAAGTGTCACCCAAGTCTTATTTTAAACCTCCACAGCAAAACCCACCTCGTTTCAAGGCTTGTGAGAAGGACACTCAAGGAGCAGCTTAGGTGCAATGTAGGATGCTGGTGACCCCTATTATGCTGCTCCAGAACGCGTATCCTTTTCTTTCCCTTCCACTTCTCACCAGCTTGGCCTACAAGAATAACGAGGCACGTGATTTCCAGAATTGACCTTAAACTCTGCTCGAAAAGATTTGACAGATCAACTGTGAATATTATCACAGTTAATGAGGATATTGCTGGACAGTTTTCTTCTCACATTTATTGGCCACTGCTGTGAAATCTGCGAGACTTCTTGCTCAAAGGCCAGTTTTGCCGCCTGTTTTATTCCAAAGCATCAAACAGGATAACGTACGAGGATGGAATTTAGAAAATCCCGGTGCAGGCTAAAAATAGCTTATAATCGATTAGGGAAAAGCAGCATGAAAGACACTGAACAGCTTATGAAGGGTAAATGGATTTCTATTTTGGACAAGTAAGTTGGAAAGACTTTGCTAATACCTAAACCTCGGCTAGGTGCCTCGGACAGGTGCATCTGCCTTGCAGAGTCATCTATTTAGCAGCGTGGATGGCACGTCATCTTGTTTTTCTGTTTTACAGTGGGGGCCAAACTCGACCAGAACGCTGCATTGCTGCTCGATGACATCAAACATAAACGATTAAAACGGATACATGAATAAGAATAGTATCAACAGAAACATGTCAGGATAAAATGACACGGCTCATCTGTCCTTGGGACGTTGGCACAGGTTCAGCACAAGGCGGGCAATGCCTCCTCGGCACAAATGAGGAAAACTAAGGAAAGGCTCTCCTTATTCAGTAGGTAATGGCTGCTGCAGGAGAGAGGATACAGGGACAGACAGACTGTCAAGAGCAAGCGCCATCACACTGCAGGTGATCTTCAGCTTAACGTATCCTGCAGTCACATTTCAAATGACCCTGCTGATGTTTCAGTAATGATAGCAGAAATAGCTATTAAATGGGTAGCAGAAACAGTATTCCCCTCCCCATAAAATCAGCAAATCTTACTCCATATGAATAAAATAGACATTAAACTGATAAAGTATCCTTCACGGTTCCAGTTCTTTCCTCACACATTCCTCCTGTTGTCTGCCAGTACATTTCCCTTTGCCGTATTAAGCCTTTATACATACAAATTGACATCAGTGCTGCAGGCATCAGTTTAGATTTTTAAGATGAGTGGCAGCTTTGGGATCTTGTAGCCAATTGGTGCAGCATATTCAGTTGTCCTGAGCGTATGAAAAAGCAATAAGCGCTTTCCGAAACGTCTGCTGCAGACTATTCTGGTGACCAATATAGAATTAGGTGCCCATAATGGCCCCTCGAAGTAGAAAACGCATATCTGGAACAATGCTTTTGTGCTAAGAAAGGGCACATTTACATTCCACAGCACCACCTCCACGCCGACACAGGTCTGCAGCCCAAGTCAAGCATTAGCTTCTCTACTTTATTTCAGCACCAAAGCCTAACCTCCAATGCATTTACAGGTGTAGCTGGAATCCAATTTTATAACTGCTGCATCCCAACAGTGCCAGGCAGTGCTGCATTTCACTGCGTACTCCACACTGCATCGCACTAGCATCGTGGTAAGCAAAACACGCTAATTAACTGCATTCCAGCACAGCGCTGAGAAATTCACGGTGTTTTGTACCCCACTTCCATAACGACGGGAATGGGTTCTGCAACGCACAGGGTGTAAACGGTGCGAGAATCGGGTATGAACCACAGCTCGTCCTACGCGAGGAACGAGCGACGGGGCGGACCGGGGCTGACCCAGGCCTGCGCCTCGAAGGCGAGCGGAGCGTTCACGCCTGGCCCGGGCCCCAAGGGAAGCTCTGCGGGGCTCTGCGGAGACCCGAGGGCGGCTCGGTTCGCTACCGGCGCCCCACAGGCACAACCTTCTCCTCAACTGCAACCGAGCGAGCTCCGAGGCGGGGGGGGGACGGGGACGGGGGGGGGCGACGGGGAGAAAACCCCGGGCAGCGGCAAAC
>NW_008825105.1:2199992-2206297 GCF_000699105.1 Pygoscelis adeliae
GCGCCCGTGGCTTTTTGTCTATAGTCGCCCGAGTTGCGGGCGAGAAACGCGCAACGCCGTGAAGGATACCCAGTAAATAAACGATGAGGTCTTCCCAGACGGACTGCAGGGCAAGTAAAAGATGCAGCTGGGCCAGATGACTTAAATTTTCCAGTAATAACTCGTAGCAATTCACAATACAAGTGCAGGGGTCTTCCTTGAGACCTGGTGTTTAAACCTGTGGAAGTAACAGCTCCCCTCAAAACATACAGCCCTAAATAAAAGATCACGTAGCTTAAGGATGCTGTGGAAGTGCAAAAGAGATGGACAACAAGTGGGAGTTACTCGGGCAATTTTATTTATATCCCCATTCCCCAGTAACGGGGTTCTGTAGCTCTAGTCCTTGTGTAAGGACTTGTCTTTCGGGATTCCCACACCACGCAGGAAGGAATTATGTTTGTTCCGTAATAATAAAATCTGTCCACAAAAGCTGTAAACATTATTTTGAGTCTTTTGTTATTGCCTCTTCCAAACACACACACAATATTTGTATCAAAGAATTTCTAGGTGACCTTTAATGTCTAGTCCCTGAGTCAGTCTCACGCTTTTTTTTTTTTTTTCTTTTTTTAAGCAAAAATACCTCGATGTGAATGTTTTCTGTGACTGATATCTGACAGACTCATCGCACTGCCGTACTTCCAGCCCCAACGGAGCCCCTTGCTTAGAAAGTTTCTGAAACGTGCCCTGTTAGAATCCCGCGGGGAAGTTAAACCTTTGCAAGGTCCGGTTCTTGGTCTGAGGCCCCCCTGCTTTTCCACCTCGGGCGGCACAGAGCCTCTGCGGCATCTCGTACGTCTGTGTTTCAACACCCGCGCTTGTACGGAGAACACCCGACCGTCTCGCAAGCGCTGGGCATGGGGAGCGTGAATGCCAGGGTGTGCGTTCTTCTCTCCCGCGTGCGTCTTTGCGTTCAGCCCGTAGCATGGAGCACGAGTTGAAAGTAACGCTGCAATCCGTTCGGAGCTGGCAGCTCATTTTAATAGTCTCGCTCAAACGCACAGTATCTCCTCAGCCCGCTTGGCTTCGGGAGTGTAGAGGTGAGCAGGTCCTGTTTTATCATCCAGACTCTTTCAAGTAATGCTTTCTTTTGGCTCACGAATAAATCAAGGACAGCAGTAAAACAAGAAAGGAAAATAAATCTTCTGATTGATTGCAGGCAGAACAGATTCTTTCAGCTCTTGGCTTTTTACGCTTGAGTTCGGTAATGGCGCATAGCGTTTTTTGCACTTTCCTAGCAAGCTGTCCGCGCTCTCACCCCAAACCGTGCACGTGACATCCAGCAGCGAGGGTCCCGTACGACTGACCCAACGCGGTACTTTTCAGGGCTGTCGGTCACTAGTAAATCCAGGCTATTTCACGGAGTTTGTCACTTTCCTTCTGAGATATTCTGAAGGATTTTGATGAGGTTCTCCAGACCAAAAATATAGCCGTGGTCTGGCCCGTCGTAAGTGGTGTGATTGCATTTGGAGCCTTTAAAAGTGGTGTGGGCAAAGTCTATCATCCGGACGTCAACTCTGGAGTGATTAGTGCCGTGTGACGCGGTGCAGTTTGTTTTTTGGAAGTGAAGGTGATTATCCAAGGGTGCCGTGTTCTCCTTGTGCTCCTGTCCATCGTAAATTATGAGAAGTGAGCTGGAGTAGAACCTGTAAGAGCTTTGCTTCCTAATGACAGAAAGCAGAGCTTTTAGCCGCAGGATGATGGGCTCCAGGAGATCCGTTCGGAGGTGGTTACCATTGCACAGGAACTGGCGCAAGGTTTGCCTGAATCCCTCCGGTGAGAGTTTCCTGCCGTAATACTTATCTTTGCAGAGAAAATGGCCAGTGTCCGCTTGGTAAACCTTGAGGAAAGAGAGCAACAATCCAGATTCAGTCGTTCGGTTTTCCCAAAGCTCTAGATTTCACCCCAATCTAAAAAGGTCAGACCCAAGCTGAGAAATGGGACACAAATCCGCTGCAGTCTGGCAATATCCAGCAACGCTGGCAATGTACTGCAGGCTTCTCACCGAATCCCACCTCCTGTCTCTTCTGGAGATTTAAACTATTCAATTTAAACCACTAGTGCAGATTCTGGTTGTACTGCTCTAAATTACCCCTTTGTGAAACCCAAATAGCTGTAAGTCATAGCCGTGTCGCTAGTGATTTACAGCATTTTCCCTCTGGCTACGGCAGGAGTTTGCAGCAGTACCGGAATAGCCCAGCTTTGTACCGCCTCGCAATACGTAACGCACGGCTAGCAGTGATCTTGCTTTCTTAAGCACAGAGAGGCAAGATGTAGACAGAAATTTGTATGTGAGGCTCTGGTAACACTGAGTAAGAAACGAGGGAGTGAATTTAGAATTAGCTCACGCGCCAGTGGTAGTTTAAAGGATACTCTGCTCAACAGAAGCATGTCACAGACCAGAAGGGGACACAGGTTTTGACACCGAGCGTTTACACTGCTGTATATGTGTTCTATAATCATCATCGTCATAATTATCCTTCGGGCAGAGCAGAACAACATTTTGCAACCTGCTTGAGAAGTGAGTGAAACAAATGCGTGGTTTCGGTTTCTAGGAGGAAGGGCAGCGATTTTGAGCAAGAGGAACCATAATATTTAGCACAAAATAAACCGCTCGCTCTTGCGGCGACAGGATGAGACAGCTCTGCGAAGGCGTGAGCGGGGCAAGGGATGCTTTTATTGTTTTTCTTTCTTGTGCAGCAGCCAAGAGCTGAGCACGAGAGGGGAATCGGTGTTCACGTACAGGCAGATTCTCAGCTGGGGTGAACTGGTTCCAGCTGCTCACACTGGTGGCAGCGGTGCGGGGTGGTGCTTATGCAGCCACCGCTTGTGAAAGCAGCCAAATCTCCAGAGGTCAAAGAGGGGATATGGGCAAGGGTTACCCTCTATGTGCCATATTCTATACTCTTCCCTAAGCATCCTCTCCTGTTTGAGGATAGGACACACAGCCGAGCGGCCACTTCTTACAGCCTGTATATGGAGGGAGACAGGAATGAAACTGCTTCAGTTTACACCAACAAAGGACAGAGTCCCTTTCCATTTCCAGCTTGGTTTCAAGCCGTGTGTCGGGCAAACACCAGAAGGACGGAGGCTCCGTCTTACCTGCATCCCGCAGATGCGAACGCCCAGAGACGCAGAGGTGCTTTGTTCACACTTCTTGATGTGCCGGGCTTTCTTCTCCTCCGAGGCATCATCGCCATGCTGCCGGGTTCCCATCTTTAAGTCCAGGATGCAGGGATAGTTGTATTTTGATACCACATTTTCGAGCAATAGAAACTCTGAACATGAGTTAAGGGAAACCCAATATTTTTAAATTCTAATTGAAAGAGGTCTTAAATCAGAGCAACTGCTGACGCTCTCCATAATAGCTCACAACTGTAATGAGACTTTCTAAGCCAATTTCACCAACATGTCATTGCTATAGGCCCCTTGCTGCCAATTTCAGTTAATTTACTGTAGTACAGTCTTACCAATTAAAGCACCAACAGCTCCATTCTCTAGTGACACGATAGCCCTGGGCTGTCAGTCCGACACCTTGCCTCAGTGCTGTACTCAATGGGTGTGGGAGTTGTTAAGCTGTATTACTCACATGACTGGTAGGTAATGAAGTGTAATAGGAAAATAAAAGGCAAGGCAGCTGCTAATGCCTATATAGTCGTATTTTTAAATGTATGCCAAGGGGATCCTTGACTTATGCTGAATACCCTTTATGGGAAGTGGTTTTTTTCTTTTTTTAAGAATAGAATATTTCAGTTGGAAGGGACCTACAATGACCATCCAGTCCAACTGAACACTGGGAGAAGATAACAGAGCAACTATATTCTGTATATTCTGTATTTTCCCAGGGACTGGGCAGAGGAGGGATGCATACCCCCTGCGGTAACACGTACATTGATTACGAGCTGTTATTTGTAGCCAAGACTATGCTGGAGGGGAGAGAAGACAAAGGATACGATGAAGTTTGTTCTCATTGTGCTTGGAGGACATGCGGTTCAGGTGCTGCCTGTGACAGTGCAGTCCCCAGGGGTTGTAGCTGTTTCTTTCTGGCTGGTTTCTGTTTGCATCTTCCAAAAGTGAATCTGTGCGGTACTGAAGGTCTGTCCTCAATAGCATCTTCCCCGGACAGCTAGACAAAACACACAAAAGAACACGTTTGGTTTATAAGCTCCAGAAGAGAATATTGTCTCCCCTCCTCTTTTGTAGAGCCTCAAACTTGATAAGGTAAATTTTCAGGGACTCTCAAAGGAAACATATTCATCACGTCCAACCTGCGGAGATCCTTTGTTACTCTGTAAAAGTAATTTTCAGAAAGCCAGCTATTGCTGGGTGCCAATATTTTCTTTCATTATAATTTCAAAGTGTGCTTGGCTCCTATGAAAAGCGCCATTCGTAGCGCCAATGACCAGGAATCTCTATTTATCTACCTAACGGGCACAACACAGGCAAACTGTCCAACAATAGGAATGATTCTCAATTTAGAGGGGCTGGCTTTGAGGAGGGGAGGCAGGGAGCGACGAGGAGATTTGTTCTCCTTGGAGCGTCATTCCTTGGTCTCGCTCATCCAAAACCCGTAACCCCCATCACGCTGAGGGCAGCGGTTTCACGGTAGGAATGTTGCACCCTTCAGGCGTAGCTGACCTAGGTCTTCTCTGAACCAGTTGGAGATGAAAGATGTCTTGCGGAAAGCTTCTGCAAGCCCTAAGGTCGCGGTGTGCTTGCAAGCACTGCAATGCCTTTCAGAGACAGCTCTCCCCTGGGACGAGGACAGGATCGAACCACCTCGAGGCTGCTACTTCTGGCTGGTTACCAGCAGAAGGCCATTACGTGCCGTGTGCTCGGTGGCTGTTCTCATGGGGCCTCTCCTCCTTTTGGAGCATGCTGCGCTCCGAGGAAACAGGTTTAAAGTAGAGTTTGAGGCACATATTTGAGCAACAGTTTCTCAGCGATAGCCAAATCTGCCCCGCTCCATCCACAAGCCAGGGAGGAGATGAACCATGAAGCCACCAAGCTGGGCTTTGCTTTTCTTCACCTTGGCTGGGCGTCGCTTTTGCTCACTTTGCCTTAAACCAGGAGTTGTGCCACCAAAACCACCCTGGTTTAGACCCTACCCAAAGCGGCAGGTGAGGACCAAGAGGACGTTTGCAGGGAGCAGCAGACCCCCACCTGTCTTTGAAGGTCTTGGTGAGCTGCGTGTGACTCCACTTGACGAGCGTGTGCTCGCTGCCGGTGCCGGCAGCCCACTTGCATTTGTGCCATATCGTCACCGAGGAGTCGCCGATGGCATTATCCAGCCGGCCGCAGCTCTCCGTCTGCAGGCTGGGGCTGGCGATCAGGGTCAGGTTGCCGAGGCTGTCCTTTTTGAGGTGCACGGAAACGATGCCTGGACAAAAAGGGGGAAAAACGAACCAGAATGAGATCAACCCGTGGGTTACCATACAGGCTCGGTCACCATCTGCACCAGCCCGAGGTGGTCCAGTCTTCCTGAGAGGGCTGGCGCTTAGCAGGAGAGCTGCATCCTTGTATTTTAGTGGCCTCTCACACTGATCCCACTCTGATTTGAGGTCCAATAAACACCATTAGACTGAGACCCTGGAAAACAGCCACGGGCTTTTCTAATGATCCCTCCTCTCAAGGCTCGGCTTGAAACCTGCCTCCTCTGAACATCATGTTCCTTTGTCCTCCATCCCTCCAGGCTCTCCTGTGCCGCAAGTGACCCAGCAAAGACCCCGCATCGGACCCAGAGATCCTGGCTTATTTATGGCAAGGTCTCACTTTTTAAGACAACGGCAAGGTTGGAAATGCTTTTCACTGGCAGGAAGCAAAGGGAGGGTTGGGGATCGGGAATCTTCCAAAGAAAACCAGCATGCCAGCTGCTTCCTTTAATTGGAGAGCCCCCAGGGGCAAGGGCAGAGGCATGTGCATGGGCTGGCAGCACCGCCTGCCTACGGGATGCCCGTGCACTGTCATGGTCGTGTCCTTCCCCAGATGTCAAGGACCAGCACCCCAACAGCCGACGGGGGGAACCGGACCCTCACATGTCCGGTGTTCTTGCACGAGGAGGAACATGACCGTGAACGGGGATTATGGGGATTACGACTTTCCACCGTAAGTGCTTAAAACATTGTGTATTTTAGCACTGCAATTTTCCCTGACTCTAACGGGAATCACAGGGCTCAAATGCCATTCAGCCCATCACATATTTAGCCCTGTCTCAGCCCATCCCTGGCATGGGGACGGCTGCCTCCGCATCTCCAATGACGGAGCAGGAA
>NW_008825105.1:2206343-2217870 GCF_000699105.1 Pygoscelis adeliae
AGTCCTGCTCTCCTGCAGCCCTCTGTCAGGGTTGTCTGATCCTCTCAAGGCAGCAGAGGCATTTTTAGAGCATCGCCCTTTGGGTCTCAGAGGGGATGCCAGCCGCATGAGTCGTACCCTGCTGCTTTCAAGTCTAGCTGCAGTAAGGCAGATCCAAAAGAGGACGGTCAAGGCTGTTGGACCAGCAAAACTTGTCACTGGAAAGACATCCCTCCCCGTTAGCAACACGTGGAGCTGGGTTTTATCCAACTGTCCCCAGGGTACCCTCACTTGGTCTGTTGGACACTACGGGGAGATGCATTTTGGCAGCTTAACAAACAGGGGAGCTCTGTTCTCCCAAGCAAATTTGCCAAAGCAAATAAATATGCAAACTCCCTTCTCTCCATTTAAAGTGAGATTATAGTAAGTAAACACAGACAGAAGGATATGCCCCCTCTGTGTGTGCGGAGAGTCCTGTGTGCTGAGTTTTGCTGAGTGGGGGGGGGTTCACCACCTGAATTGCAGGAGCCCTGTGTGTCTGCAGCCACCGGCCACCTCTGTTAGACTCGGGGTCTCCATCCCTCCCCGGGCCCTGCACCCCATAACCCTGCAGCTCCAGCTGTATTCGGATGCGCTTCCCTCCTGCCCTCCATACAGCCCCTCTGCTCCACAACCATTTCTGCTCCCTTTTGCTGTAAAATCAGCATTAATCCAAACAGCATGCCATGGCAGGCTCGGTTAAATCAGCTAATTCTGTACTGAAATGGGGGAGGAATACACACAGGCTGCTTTGCTAAGGGAGCTGGGGGGCTGGAAACCTTAATTAGGGGGTAAGTAATAATTTTAGCTATCTTAGTCCTTCGCTCGTGGTCATGGTGAGCACAGGGAGCTCTGTCTTCCTCAGGCTCCAACGTTACCCACCTGATCTTTAGCTGAGTCCCATTTGTAAAAAATCCATATTACAGATAACTGAGAGCAAGCGAAATTCCTATCAGCTCGGATCCCTGCTTTGAATTTTCAGGGGAGGTAGGCAGGAAAAAAAAGCCAGCGTATCTTTTGCCTAAATCAAAGCCTTTTTATTCTTAAAAAGTCACTGCGAGGCGAATGGAGTCCTCGATTCCAAATCTAGTGCTACGCCTCAGTTATGGCGCTGTAGCAGCCTGTAACCTTAAAAACTGTCCCAATTACATATCTGCAAGTCAATGGAGCTGTGCTGATTTACATAGTGCTGACAATCTGGCCCTAAAAACGTTATATATAGCATGAAACTAAGAGTTCTTAAGTATCTTACATTAATATGAAAATTAATGAGGAGATTTTCAAAGGCAAGAATGAGCCGTTAAATTGCAAGGGAATGTGATCCTCTCACTCCTTCCAGCTGAAAACTCTGCCTTCATAAACCTACGTCTCAGCCTGAAAAATACTTTTATTTCCTGGTGTGCTTCCATACGGGTTTTGCATATGTCCTGCAAGTGACCTACGTGTGCAAAACAAATCTGTAACACAGGGCTACCGACCTTCTCTTTTATTGCAATAAGAAAACACCTATCTGGGAGCAAAGGTGTAGTTAGGTACTTGCTATTTGCTGGCCTTTTAGTGTCCCCAAAACCGCAATCCCCCTCCCGTCCAGCACCAGCGAGGCAGCCAGCGGGTATTTACGGGTGCTGTCACCATGCTAGTGGCATCCCAGTGATCCTCAGGAGCGTTTTGCTATGTAGTTCTACCCTCATGGATTTATTTTTAAATTTACAAGTGCATTTATTTACTGCAGTAGGAATGTGAGCAGAACCCGGCTTGAAAACAAGTCCAGCATCCCCTTGCAAGCTCAGCTCGGGGCAGGCAGAGGATTGCAAGGGGTTGGTGGGGGGAAAGCCGGTCCCAAGGTCACCAGCCTGCCTGAAATGGTTAAGCGAGCCGTAGACATTTTTTAAGCAGCCGACGCGGTGTTAGAGTTGAATGATGACATTTGATCAACATTGCACATAATGTCATCATTACATAATGGTCCCCGAGCCGTTCCCTGCCCCGCATCCTAAGAATAGAGCTGAGGAACATGGACACGTGTGAACGGATGATGAAGACCTCAGGATTATTCCCCCTGATGCTCACCCCCCCCCCCAAACCCCCCCCCCCGTCACCCTCATGGGAAAATGTTCCACCTCTTTAATTTGCCTGGCATTCAGGGCTGGGACAGTTATAATCAGAATAAAAAATGTGTGTGCCCAATGCCAAATTGGAGAAGAATTGCTATTTAATTACCCCTCGTCGCAAAACTCACTGGGACTTGCAATAGAGGAGAAAAAGCAGACAGAAAGGTATTAATAACCGGGCCACCCCTGAACTGGTAAGCTGGGACTGCTTAACATCTTCATTAGAGAGGTAGAGCGGGGCCCAGCTCTCCAGCACCGAACCCTGGTCCCTGCTAAACAAAATTGCTTAGAGGAGGACTTGTTTTCTTTCTTAAGCATCTTTTTAATATTGTCCCATAAATCTACAAAGGCCCCTGACTTTCTGGGAGAGGGAGAGATTGGATTGGAAGCACATCGAAACGACGGCTGACACTTTGAGCTCTTTTCTGTAACGCTGAAGGACCAAAAGATATTTTAAGTTTTTATGTGACAGCGGAGCTTCTCGCCTCTTGCAAAAATCCAGGGTCAGGAGCTTTATGAGCAGCACAAGTCTGGCAGTAAAAGCAGAAATAGTGAGGGAATAAGGAGGGAGGGAGGGAGGGAGGATGGCTTTAAAAAAATGCTAGGACCCTCACAGACTCCTAGAGCTGATTTTCAATAGCTAAGCTGAGAAATTCAGCTGGGGAAGTGGTTCAGGGCAAGGAGAGTTAGGGACAGGGAAACTGAAGGGGGGGACCAGGCAGTGGTGGGGGGCACCGAGCAGAGGGGCAGGCGGGGGGGGGCCCCCTGTCTCGGGAAGGTCTCGCTTGTGGCAGGACAGCTGCCTGAATTTGGTTTTTAAGAAGTTAAGTGGTCTGTGCCTCTGGTTTTCCAGGGACCAGTGCTTAGAGGAGCGCTGGGGGGAGCAGGGCTTGGCTAAGGTGGAGCACCCAGCAGAAGTGATGCTTGATACATCCCTGGGCTGCTTTTTCAGGCTCGGTATTTCATGCTGGCCCCAAGAACCATCTCTCCCCCACCTCGTGCTAGTGCCAACCCTGACCCTTTCCGTGCCCTCACCGACTTCTGTGCCTCTGACACAAACCTTCACCTCCTCTAAAACCAAGTCCTGGAGCAATGGGGCCGTGCACGTGGTGCAAAAGCACCCTTAGCTCTGCTCCTGGTACAGGAAACCTTTCTTATCAGGGATGCTAATTCAAAGCTCTACTGAACAGAGCATATAACGTGTCAGATCCTGGGAATCCTGTTTTGAACAAGACTCTCCTAGTCCCTGCTTTCCTGCCCCTATTCAGTGCCGCCATTCACATGCCATCAGACCAACTTATCTGGGGCCATGACCTGCAAAAATCCTCAGAGCAAACACTGTTGGGAACCCCCATCCTATTCCTGCCCCTTGCTCTGTGTTTTTTCTTACCCTCTCTGTCCCACTCCTGCACTGCCCAGGCTCTCGGCTCCCCGGGAGGGGATCGTGTTCATGCTCTCAGCCTCTACCTTCTCATGCCTGTCCCCCTCAAGAACAGACCAATTTCAGCCCTGTTTGACGTAACGAGCGTCCCCTGTGTTACCAAGGCCGACCATGGCAGCAAGGGGATGGGCAGAGGGGAGGATCTCCTGGTGCCAACAGCCAGCGCTCAACCCTTATTAGACATCAGAGACTCCCCCCAGCCACAGAGACCCAGGAAACCCTCCCAGTCTCACAGACCTGCTCCTGTGCACACTGTCACCCGGGAAGCACCCTTGCTCAACGAAACCTGTACAAGTGCCGGGGCTCCACAGCTCAGACCCAGCCTGCCTGAGCCAGCCGGTACCTCCCGCGCTGCCACTAGCCCCTTATCCCAATCTCAGGACTAATCCTGGTGACCACACTGCCAGCCCTTAGCTCCTTCCCCAGCATCTCCCCTTACCTTTGTACTGGGGCGTGAACTGCCTCATGGCCAAGGGCAGCGACTCGTAGAAGCTCAGCTCCTGCGAGACCAAGGGCTTGCAGATCGTGTGCTCGTCGTACTTCATCATGCTCATGTGGCCGCCCACCTGATGGACGAAGGGCTCCAGGAGGACGGCGGTCCTGCTCTCGCTGGGGTCCAGGGGGCTCTGCCCCACCATGGCGCTGGGCGAAAGGCAGAGGGGGGGCTCGTTCCCCTTTAGGAGCAGCGAAGGGGGATCGGAAGCGGGGTTTGGGACATACTGCGCTGGGCCAGTTAACACCCACTCTGGGTTTTCACCGACAGTGTCTGCAAAACAGAGGGTACGGGGGAGCATGAGAAAGGGGGACAAGCCACCGTCTGCGCCGGCATCCCGGCAGGGCTGGGAGCTCAGCCTGGCCTCCCATGCCCCCACGCCACGCGCCAGCAGCCTGCGCCGCAGCCGGGGCCGGGCATGGAGGGCGCAGCCGCGGGGGATGAGGGGTTTACGTGCCCAGGGGCTGGCAGGGAGCCCCAGCCTGAAATGCAGAGTCCAGAAGAGACCCGATTAGACAGGTCCACTTTAGACCTGCTGGGGACAAAAGAAACAGAAGGGAATGATCAAGAAGAGATAAAAAGAAATAGAAGGGAATGATCAAGAAGAGCTATCAAGTTAATGCGGTGGCCTCGTCAAACCAGCTGGATCAGGGCATTCCTTGGACCGGTAACGCCAGGTTATTAATACACTGTATTAATGACACCCCTTGCTGTGAAACAGCCCCAGTTTGCCTTACGAGACAGTATTAATGATGGTCTTAGTGTTTCCCAAGCTAGGACATCCCTTGCAAAGGAGGTTTATTAATAAAGCCTCTGCAAGCTCACCTCCCTGAGCAGTCCCTTGCCTCTTAACACAGCTGATGGGGTTAGCAACATCTTCTGCACCTTCTAAAGAAACCTCAGTTTGGGACATTCCCTGTCATTTAACACCAGAGCATTAGCAGGAGCATTTCCTCCGCTGTGCTAACACATGGCACGAGGATGTGTCAAACCAGCACTGAGGCGGTTTGCACCCAAGCGCCAGCTCCCCTGAGCTCTCCAGCCCTGCCCTCTGCTACAGCCCAAGGGAGCATCCAGCAACATCCCTGATTCTAGCCCCCGAGAGAAATTCCTCCTTGATTTTGACAGCAACACGTCCTGGCTCTAAAACAGTAAGGTAGGAAGAGCACAGACAGGGACCACATCTGTGCTGTACTGCCTTGGTTTCTCTGGCAAGCACCCAGCAACACCCACCCCTTCGCTTTATTCTTTGCCAGAAGCCCACGGATGGCTCTTGCTCTGGTGGGCATTGGGCAGTGGAATCCTGTAGCCATTGAGGAAGACCAAAAGGAAGCTGAGCCAATATTTACACTGGAGAAGCAGTCTGGCTTCATACCATCGAGGCAGTAAAATCAGAGGAAGACACTCCAGACCCCAAACTAAAAGGGATGAGGGGGGGGAATCATTCTTTTGAGGACTGGTCCATGTCCCTGCAGCCCTCAAAAAGGGCTGTGCAGAGCCCTGGTTTGCCTGCCCTGTTAGCACGGGTGACTTTCTCCTTGTTCCTCCAACCTCAGCCAAGCTTGGCGAGTTTTGCATCTGATTTTTACCCAGTACAGTAGATAATAATGTCTTTAGAAGATCCTTCTCTCTACCAAAGCCTCCAGGATCAGTTGCTGGGTGTGAGCGACACCACCTCTGCCAACCCCAAGCCTTGCTGGGACCGGGGCAGCACCATCACCCCCTCCTTGACCAGGAGACACCGAATAGCGGAGGGATGGCGGTACCTCCCTGCTCACGCCAGGAATAAGCCTGGAGTTTCCCACCGCGGGCAGCCGGCTGCCAGGCTGCTCCCGGGTCTCTGCAAGGAGGGCAGGCTCAGCCTTTCCTCCGGTGCCAGCACTTACAGCCTGACCTGGGAGCTTTAACCACTAAAATACAGCATATTCCTCATCCTGCAACAAAGAGCCAAAGCTCTGCTGCTTAAATTTCCCCTTCACGCTCCTCCTGCTGCAATTAAACCACCGAGCAAACAAGCACTCGGCGCAGGTGCCCGTTTTGTTTTTCGCTTGGATGAGTGGGATGAAGTGGGTTGAAGGCAGAGAAGGGGGAGAAGAAACACTCCTACCTCCGAAACACACGGAGCAGCTCCTTTACCTTCCCCAAGGTGGGTTTTTTTTTCCCCCCCATTTTTCTATTCTTTCGTCACCGCACCCTTTGGAGAGGAATTTCTACTCTACAATTACCAGCCTGTACCAGGGCGGAGGGAACAAAGCCAGGCCGCTTAGATGAGTGCTTTTCAACCGGAGAAGAAAGCAGCTCTTCAGTGCCTTTCTGAAAGTTAATAAAAGCTTTTAGCATTTTGTTAAGTTGTGGCAACTTTTAAAGAGGATTTCTCCCTTGAAAGCTGTAGGATTGTTGTGGTTCCCCCCCCCTTACAAAAAAAAAAAAAAGGAGAAAAGCAAAAAACAAGCAGATTTGTCATCCCCTCTTTGGAGCAGAGAGCACAACATGACTTCAACCCAGTATTTGTTGCTTCAGAGACAGTCCAAGGCTGAAACTCGGCTGACATAACACACTTACAATTCTGGCAACCTTGGCATTGTGAAGAGGGTTGGGGGAAAAAAAAACACCACAATTTGGTAAGGCTCTTATTGTTTTCTCCTAAGCAAAACTCAGAGCAAGATTTGCAGTAAGAGAAAGGGGCTCTTTTCATACTGTTTTTGTTTTGAAGCAGCTCGTCCATTCGGAGCAGATAAATGTTACCACAAACACTTACTGAGCGGCTCTGAGCTCCTCTGAAACAAGACACTCTTGAAATAAATCACTTCTGCTGGCTCAAGTTATCGCAAATGCCAAAAGATATTTACGTCGCTAAAAATACATGGAATTACAGATAAATCTGTATCCTCAAAAACAAAACCAGAAACCTTGAATATTTTTCCTCTAGCGAAAAAAAAAACCAAAAAAGCATCCCAGGCACTGCAGATGAAGATGAGTCAGAAAATACCGGGGAAGGAAAATACTTCTCTGTATAGAGACCTCCCCTCTCCAGAATAAAAACCCCGAGATACTTTAAAGCATCTGCAAACATGCATCTCCCTGGCTCTTCTCCCTGGTGACTATGTCAGAACACACCAGCTTCCCCTCCGGTGCATTGCAGCAGCATCACTGGCCTGAGACGGATTTGCATTTCTAACGAGCGCGTATATGTAACGAGGACCTGCCAGGCTGATGGGCACCGGCCAGACCACGGCTCTGCCGGGAGCACAAGCCAGGGCTTTCGGAGCCCCTGATTGCCGGGTACCGTTACCCTCCGCCCTGCTCTCATTTAGGGTCTGAGCTAAACGGGTTATTTATTCCCAACTCTAAGCACAGCAAAAAGAAATCAAGCGGATTAAATTCTCTAGTCGTTAATTAGTACCTACTCCATCCCATCCCAAGCAGAAACGTTGTGGCTCTGACGTGCTGGCGGCAAAATGCAGACAGCCTGGCCCTAGCAGAAAGCCCACGCCTTGCAAGCAGCTCGGGTCCTCTTCGCAGAAAGACTTTGGAATATTGAAAAGCAAAATGACTTTAAAAACAAGTGCTCTGTCAGCACGGGACCATGTTCTTAGTGTTATATATTGCGGTCAGCACCTTCACCTCTGGGGGACCCAGCTCCCCGGAACATCCCAAACCCTGCTGCAAAGTCAGGTTTCAAGTGCTGCAGGGTGCTGCTATTTTTTTTTTTTTGCTTTATTAAAAGGCAAGAAAATAATGTAGCTGTTAATTTGAGGAGATCCGCATGTCCGTAGCTCTTGGTACCGGAGCTGACCTGGATTCAAAGCCAGCTCCTGCACCGAGCACCAGTCCAGCCCGAGAGCAAGGTGCGGGCAAAGCCCAATCGCCTCATTTCCCTTCAGTCTTTGGCCTCGTGCCTCCAAACTCCGCGACGCATTGGCCATAAGGAAAATCCTACCGGTTCCAGCTCAGCACCCATCCCGGCAGGGCTCGAAGCAGACTCGGGCTGTTTGCACGGGCAGGCAAGCGGCTGCTGCAACCCTCAATGACCCTTCAAATCTGCCTTCCCTGCTCTTCCCTCGACTACAGCCAAAGTCAGAAATAGTTGCAGGGCAGCGTCATGCCGGGAGCGAAAAGCTCAGCTCTCGGCAAGAAACCCGGCTCTAACCATCCTGCCATAAATCCTTATGTGCAGAAACCCTCAGCTCTTTTATCTCATGTTTCCTTTCCTGAAAGAAAATGATGTTCGTAAAGTTGATGGCTGGTCCCCACGTCCCTCGCGAAGAAGATGCAAAGAGACAGTTTGCTGCACTGAAGGATTTCTTTGGCTGCTTTGCGGGAAGCAGCAGGATCGATGGGGAGGGATGGGAGTTGCGTTACCTGGGGCTGGCAGGCTGCTGACAGCCCCCTGCTCCCCCCCGGGGCTGCCCGGGGCTGCCATGGGCATCGGGAGACAGTGCGGGGCGGCAGCGGGGCCAGCGAGGGCTGGGCTTCCCGGCAGGACACGGGAACGTGCTTTTGGACCGCAGTAGGAAGCTCGGGGCTGCCAGCGGTGCCATGGGATGGGGGGATATGGTGCTACCGCGTCCCGCGGGAAAGGGCACGGGTCCCCTCACCCCCCCTGCCCGATTTCTGCCTTTCACACCACCAAACACCATCTGCCCTTTTGCCGAGCATCCCCGCACTTTCTGGCGATGCCACGAGCGCGACGGAGAACCAAAAGCCACCAGGCTCAGTTTCTGCAGACCCCGGGTTGCTCCAGAGGTTCGCACCAGCCCCCCAGGTGCCGGCTGTCCCCCTTGCTCCCATCCCTTCCCGCGAGTCACGGCTGTGCTCGGAGCCTTCCTAATAATATCCCACTCGCTCTCCAAAATCAAGCGCTTGTTCATCCTGCCCTTATTCATCCTGCCCTGGAAGGCGGCCAGTGCTGATGCAGAAGCCGCCCTGGACCTTACCTGCTGGGTGTATGCGGCCGGTCTGGGCTCGGAGGCGAGCGTGGGCTCGGGGTGCTGCCTGGGCTGGGTTTCTCGCTGCTTCTTGGTGCGGCTCAAGTACGAGAAATGAGGGAGCGGGGGGAGCCCACGGACATTTGGGCCACCACCTGACTGCTGCCGCCGGTGCTGCCAAGTGCCTGGTATGTCCAGCTGACAGCTGAGCTTTAAAGGGGGGAGAGACACCCTTGGGTGTTAAAGGAAAACAAAGTCGCGTGTGCGAGAGGGTTAAGGATGGAGGGAGAAGGGGCTGGCTGTGTGCAAGGCTTTCCAGAAAGCCTGGCCACGCTCTGGCTCCCTTGCGCAATCGTCTCTCCAGGAAAACAACTGTTGCTTTTTTCCGGTCTGTTTTCCACCAGACGACCTGCAAAAGCCCCCCCGGCTCAGCCCCACCGGTGTTTATCACCTCCCCGTGGGAGCGGGCTGGGAGCCTGGCCGCCGCCCGGCAGGGAGAGGGCAGGGGGCTGGCGGTGGGAGCGGGACAGACACTTACTTCACGGAGCTCCCAGCAAAGAAACCCACAGGCTTTTTGCTCCCCGCATGGGGAAAACATGCTGGGGCGATGCAGGGGAGGACGGGGCGGAGGGGCTGCGATCGCTGGAGGGAGGTGGCGAGAGCAGCCGGGATGCTGCGGGACAGAGCGAACCGCTGAGCTAAAGGGGTTTGGCAAAGAAAAGCTATTTATGGCAAGGGGGGCAAGGCACAGGGCGAGACCGGGGTTTGCCTGAAGCTGTGCGGTGGGCGAGTGGATCAGGGAGCGGAGCCCACAGCCGCCCAGCCCCGACCCTGCCAACAGCCTCGTGCAGGGAAAAATGACACCCCGGCGCTTTGGGACCGGTGGGGGAATGGAAAAGTCCCAGGGAGGTTCCTGCCAGGGCCGAATTGTCTCCTCCAGTGACTCAAGGACAGTGTGTGCCCCCCCGGCCACCTCCAGCCACCCTCCAAACACCCGCTGCCCGGTGTCCTCTCCAGCGTGTGCCGAAGGCAGGCGTGCTCTGGACATGCCGCGCCAGCCCATGCAATCCATGCACAGGACCCATATATTATTTAGGAGATCACACAGCACACACAGTCTGGGCATCCCCCAGGACAAGGAGGGGGTGGTTGGTGCCCGTTCTCATCCCCCCCATCCCCGTCCCAGGGGACCCAGACCAGCCCCCAGCGATAACTCGGGGGACATTAGCAAATGAGTGCCCATGGCTGGGGCCCCGTGGGCTGCGATGGGGAAGGCGCTGGGAGGGCTTTGCAGCAAAACAGCAGGAGGTTGGGAAGAAAATCTTGCTGTTGAGAGAACGATTGATTGACGTGGTAATTCTCCTAACTGGAGGGGAGAAAACAGGCTCACGGAGACCAGAGGGATCGAACTGATGGTCAGGGGCAGAGGCCGAGATTAAAGACAAGGATGAAATTAAAGACAAGGATGAAACAAAGACCCTGATGCCCGAGCCCTGACTTCACTCTGCTTTATGCTGGTATTTTAGTTCAGGAAAGTGCTTTTTTTTTTAAATTAAAAAAAGCTTGGTTTCTGAAGGGAAAAAAGCTGACGTGGGTGCTCTGCAAGGCCAGCCTCGGTGCATCCCCCGCCAACAACTTCTGAACCCATCGGCCAATCTCAGCAAAATGCAATAGAAGTGTCAAAAACTCAGGGTGTAAATACCCCTAAGGTACCTCGCCGCCTTCCAGCGATGGGGTGAAACATCCCCCAGCCATGATTTGGCTCTGCTCGCCATCGCCTGCACCGCGATGGCCCTGGAGCAGCCGGAGGCCAGGGGAGAGGACAGGTTGGGAGTAAACCGGACAGGGCTGGGGGAGACTGGGCGTGCTTTCCAGCCAGGGTGCCTTGCTCGGCCGCGGGGAACACGCTCCCATCCTCTCCCTCACCACCATGTCAGCCCTGATCGCATCCCCTCGGCCAAACAGCTGAGCTATAGGTTATCCTTAAGCGTCACTGCTGTGGGGTTGTGGAGAACTCGCGCTCGATAACAAGTCCCTGGTGAGAGATGGAGGTTTTTGGTGGGTTTAGGTGCCATTAAAGGGGGCAGCAGAGCGAGGAAAGGCCAGCCCGGACCTGGGGCTGCAGTCACAGCTGGGGATGCCGGGGCAGACCTGGACCTGGCTGCTGCCTTCTCCATCCCACCTGGGCTGTGGTCCCTGCTAGGCTTACCACCAAAACCCCCAGCTCTCCTGGGACAGGGGTACAGGTGACACAGCCCAGAGCTGTCCCAGGGCTGAAGCGCCTCTTGCCTTTCAGCAAGCCAGGGGTGATCGCTGCAGGCACCCGCTGGCTCTCCTGTGTGTCTGGAAAGGGCTCAGCATCTCAGGACGGGGTGCCCGTGGGCCACGGCTCAGCATCACGGACCATCCCAGCAGCAGGAACATGCTGGTTCCCAGCATCTGCTTCTCCCTTTTTCTGTTCCCCGAGTCAGGCTGGTCTTGGCGTTTCCTCCTCCTTTTCCAGGACAGACGGGGCAGGGCTCTAAGGCAGCTCCCC
>NW_008825105.1:2218129-2233759 GCF_000699105.1 Pygoscelis adeliae
GACCGAGCACCCCGATTTGCCCAGGGAGCCCAGCACGGGTGCCCGGCTGCTGCAGCATGCCACCGACACACACCCTTCTCCTTTGCAGAAGCCCGTCCTGCTGGATATCGTGTGTATTTTTAATGCATGTGTTAATTGAAGCAATGTCATTTTTATGTCGGGCGTATCGCCGGGCCGGGAGACATGTCCTTTGCAGTTATCGCTCCATTAAAACAAGCGCACGGAGGATGCCTGAACCAGAGCCTGTGAGCGGCTGCGGGGTCCCTGGGCAGGCAGCCGAGCTGATTGCCGCTGCCAAACGGCCGCAGAGGCAATTACTCAGCTTCTTGTAAAAAGCGGAGCACTCTAAGGGGAGAGCAACTCTGCCTCATATTAAAACTATGCTAATTAGGAACTAATTACTGGCACAAAGATATTATTACCCTCTGCTAGCCTGCAGGCTGCAGCCTCGGTCCTGACTCCAAACCTCTCCCAGCCCAGCACGGACTCGGGGCAGGGTGCGCACGCTGTCATTAATAAAAGCGGAGGCCAAGCCTCGAGTGAGCCAGGGCTGCCTGGTCCCCAGCTCCCGGGTAACCTCAGCACCACCAAGCCTCATCCTGACGTGACCTGTGCAGGGCCCTTCTCATATTAAAGGACTAAATTTATATCTGCGGGAGAGCTGGAGTGAAGCTGTGTGACTGAGGGTTGCCTTGGACATTGAAGAAAAACAACAAAAACTGCCGAGGACACGCAGGGAGCCGACGCCGACCCCGTTGTGCTGCGCCCGTCCTTTCCCCTCCTGCACAGATGCCAACAGTGCAGGTTTTTCCCCTTTCCACCTCCAAAGGCTTTGGACCATCCTTAAGTCTTTCCTGTTGTTTTATTCTCCACTTTCTCCCCCCGAACAGGCAGGAGTGCCAGACAGGAGCTGCAGCCGTGCCATGGTGATGCCAGGACAGCCCCCCCACCCTGGGGCCAGGCAGCCAGACTGGGTCCCTCCCTCGCCCTGAGCCAGCCCCGGGGGCTGGAAATACCCTTTGTGCTGCTGATGGGTGCTGGAGCCTCACCTGCCGGCTGGCAAACACACGTAACCCCTTGTCAGGGCGTCCTTGCTGCTGGTGGCACCTTTGGGACCCCGGCTGGGAGCAAAGCAGCTCATGCTCTCCCGGAGGGAGCACGGGGAACCCCCTGGGACCCGTTTCGGAGCTGTTTTACATGGAAATAGCTCAGCTGCACCCTGCGAGCCCGGCCCTGCTCCCAGCCCCCGGCCAGCAGCTCCTCACCATCCCAGGGTGTTTTTCTCTGCTGTTGCTGTTTGGATGCCGAGAGCTGTTTTGGAGCCGGGATGTAAACACTGAATCTGGCCCTACAGCAGGTTGCTGCGAAGTGACTCAGGGCAGGTGGTCTCCTCCGTCAGAGGGGAGGTCAGCGGGGGCTCCTGTGTCCTGCCACCCGAGAGCACATCCCCAGGGAGCTGCTGCTCTGCCAGGAGCCGGGTAAGGGGGAGCACAGGGGGGCCCTGGGCGAGACGAGCTTAAAGCCAAGCAACATTTCCACAACCCACTGGAGGTCTCCTCGTCTCGGAGAGCCAATTCAAAGACACCCGTGGGCTTTGCCTCAGACCTCACCAGCCTTACAGAAGCGTCCCTACAAAAATAAGGGGCAACTTTGAGGTTAAGCGCAGAGGTCTGGTCCCCGTGTTGGAGCCTGCTCTGCAGCTGCCGGCAGCCCTCCAAGGGGTAGGGAGATGAGGACAGGACTCGCACCTCGCGCTCTGCTGTAGCGAGGGTCCGTTCATTAACGTGCACAAAAACCTTTCACAACACCTACCTGGAGGCCGTTCTTTAAAGGTTGAATGAAGTCACAGTGGAAATCCCGGGGGAAGCGTTGGGGAGCAATTGCTTCGGACAGGGGATGTGCCGGAGGGAGACGCCTCCGGGCAGGACTCACTGGCCATGCTTTCTCTTCTCCGGTTCACGTTGATCTTTCCAGAACTGGCACAGCACCCTGACTCTGTGCCCCATAAATAAGGCACAGCATCAGCTGTCACGTCAGCAGGAGACAAAACATTTAACGTGAAATGCTTTAAATGGAAGCAGGAAATGAAAAGATAAAGGGCAAATTTTATTTTAGATTCCTTGTTGGTACATATTTTCCTTTCTGACAGTAAGGGGATGCGATGGCTTTATCAGCCCACCGTTGGAGAATTTATTTATAGAAACGTAAGACTTTGCAAGAAAGTGGGAGGGGGATGTGAGCGAATGCAAGCTGTAAGGAGAGCAGGGCAGGGGGATGAACCCAGCTATTCCCTCTTCTTTGAGTGGGCCTGGGTTTCTGGGAAAACTGCTAGTACCACAGAAATTACCAATACAGTTTGTACAGAGCAAGCAGGAGCTTGGCAGTGAGCGTGGCACGAAACTAGTCTTCACTGCTCTCAAGATAGCAAATGAAAGAAGGGACACGGGGGGCAGCCTATCGCAGAAAACATGGCAGCTTGGTTGAAAGCAAACATCCTCTGGCACATGTAATTACACCAAACTGAAGACCGTTTCCTAACCTTGAATACATTTCACCTAGACTGGGTAAAAGCATCTGAACAGGAATGCAGGTTCAGAGGAAAGATTTAGCCTTGCTTCCCTTTTGCTCCCAAACAAAGCGTTGGGACGTTGGCAACAACTCAATGTCAAAGAGGAGGTAGCCAGCTCCCACCGACCTCCACGGCAGCCGCGGAGCCAACCTCCTTCTGTGCCGGTGGAAATCTCCCCCTTTGTCATCCAGACCTACATTATGAGCTTAAATAAACATTTCTCTAACCAAACACGAGTGAGTCAACCACGTCCACAGAAGTTACACAACGATGATTCATGGACTACTCGTGCCGTTTCAGGAGTAGACTTTGAAGAAGTTGAAACTCTTGCTAGCGCATGTTCTGAATCACTGACACTGAGGTGAGAGAGGAATTGAAAACACTCAGGGAAGCGGACCCTAAAGACAAGCACATCTTGCTGGCAAGACTGAGTTATGTGTCTTCTACTCACCAGGCAACCATGGAAACCTTGGGTATCTGGTAAATAGTCTACGACTTGACTTTTTGCCTTTATCCTTGACAAAAATATCCCCCCTTTTTCAGTGCTTTGTAATAGCCTTCCTTAAAGCGTATTAACCTCTGGGACACGGGAAGGGAAGCGAGGTGGCCAGTGACAGGCAACAGCCTGGGAGCAAGGGCAGGAAGGGACACCCATCCCACCCCAGCACTGTACCCAACACCCTCATTACGTCCCAGTCTTCCTATTACCATCACCTGGCGCTTCACATCGCGTCCCAAAAAACAGGCGAGCTAACCGCGGCCTGAGGATGCCACCACACACAGGATCAGCAGCTTGGACCAGAGTCAAGATTTTCTGCAGCGGCTGTTGACTTCAGACACCCCAACGTGCGAGGGATCTGCCTTTCAGAGAAGTGGTGCAAAACACGTGAAGCTTGAGGCACCCTCACTCAGTTACCGGAGGCTTATTTAAAGCAAGGAATGGGATGGTGCAACAACTGCTTTATTATGGGCCACAGGAATACTGATCAACCTGCTAAACTAACATTTACGGTTTCACAACCCTCCAAGCTGTCAATCTCTTCAAAATGCAGCTAAACAAGCTAACTGCTTTTCGTACACATCTCTGCTTAATGCCAACTATTCCCAAAACACAGATTTCATTTGCAACCAAACACCTGAGACTGCTGGCTATTGCGCCGAGATCACCGCGCGTCACAAGGATCTTGTGATGAAACGTTTTCTCATTAGGCTGTCATGCAATCCCCATGCCATCTTCAGTCTTATTCTTAGAAACCGCGAGCTCCCCACAGCAGGATCTATTTAATCTGCCTGAGCGAAAGCACTTGGAACAATCTGTGACTCCTCAATAAAAATAAAGGTAACAAATTATTTGTAATAAATTTATTTTATATATTGATTTACAGAGCTAAATTGAACATGTAAGAAACAGCACCAAGCCAGTGAAATTTATTCTACAAAAACAAGTGTAATACAAAAAGATGACTGCCAATGCCTGACTCTCCACTTCTGGATTTGGACGGTTAAAAAAAGCTAGCCCAAACCCCACAAATACTTTAAAAAGGCTTAAGAATGTAGGCACCGGTGTTTGCAAACATTTCTACGGCAGCAGTGACGATCTTGTTACAACATTCTAGAAGAATCAAGGCTGCCTTCCCTTTATCCCCTATTTTATTACCAGTGGAAGAAGCTGGTCATTGTCTTGAAGACAGCTGTTGAGTCTCCTCGTCTGTTCAAACGCCTTCCCCTTTGCAACCGAAAAGAAAATACGGGGTAAGAGTCAACTCCACGCAGAATATTTCCCATTGAATGGGAAAGACCTCCCTGTGTTTTGTTCCTGGAGAAATCTGCTCTCTCCACTCGTTCCGGTGGATGACCGCCAGCAGGAGGTACGTAAGGAGTCTCTGCAGTCCTTCTGCAGCAGCCCGCGGGGCGCGCAGGTGGAAAACCCCACCAAAGCCGGCAGTGGGGCGGAGAAGTGCAGACTTCACACCGGGAGGTGAGCAGGGACTGGCAGAAGGAACCCACCTTGTACGGGGCATCACCAGCCTTGCAAAGCGGCGAGCAGGGCTTCGGCAGCCGTCCTAAGCCAAGCCAGAGCCTGGAGAGGAAGCTCTCCGTGCATCCAGCGCCAGAGATGAATGCAAGCGTTCACACCGTACCCGTGACGCTAAGAACAACATCCACTGGTTACAGGGGTTCAAATCAACGCTGGCTTCTCTCTGCAGGTTTTACTAGCTTACGTCAGAAATTAATTTGGTCCTTGCTGTCTTCAGTGGTGAGCTGGACAGCTGTTTTACAATACTGGGAAGAGCAGATTAGCAGTATCTCTGCCTAGCCTAAACTGCCACACACTGGTGCTATTTTCTTTGAAACAAACGCTCGTTTGCCGGACATAAAAAGAAACTTAAGTAACCAAATGATTATAGATACAAAATAGGATGCCTGCAGCACGAACAGAGGGTTGATCGCTGCTCCTTGTACCTAGTGTGAGGCTGCAGGAACATTGACTTGGCAATCCCTGTACTGACACTCCACACGTGGCACACCCCTGCTCTGACACGCAGCACACACATTGCAGCTGCCCAGGATAAACATGTACATTCAGCCCTAACAGCCTTTCCAAAGCTGCTCTTTAATAGCCCATGAAGCAGTCCCTTTGGCTGTAGCCACAAGAAAGCGCTTTCTGAAGCTTCCTATATACTTTACTTTGCACCCAAATTCCCCCCACCCCACCCCCCCCGAAATCCCAAAGCACACAGACTGCAGACTTAAAAGGTGTAACAGGGTCACAACCGCTCCTCCGTCCCACCCAACCCAGCCCAAACCACCAAGGCACATCAGACTGCCCTCCCTCTAGGACTACCTTCACCTGACTTTTCCCCCCTCTCCCCCATTTTTAAAGGGTGAAGCCGACACAAACATTTTCCTCACCAGGAAGCAGCAAGTGCTTTCATCACTGTTTTTGTACTGATAAAACCAAATTCTAACAAAATGCATCTTAACTACTGCCACCCTTATGTTTCCATGGGAAATGTTAATCTTCTTTAAACACATTCCCTGATGGACATTGCCACCAGTTGGCCTTTGCAGAATTGAGGTCAAATTTTAAACACCCTCAATATTAGGTATGGTGGGTTTTTTTTTTCTTTTTAAAAAGTTGTTCTAGGTTTGCTTGCTTACGGAAGCCAGATATCTGCTGGAAGGCTAACTTTGGTGCAATTCTAGCTTCCCACCAGCTCAAGCCCATCTTCTTTCCAAGCCAACATTATTGCCCTGAATTTTTGTGTGTGAAGTTTTTCAGAAAGAAGAGCAAACAGATACGTGCAATCCCCAACCCCAGGAGATTAGGACCGTGACCTGCTCTTTCCCATCACCAGAGAAGGGACTGTCCCCTTGCAGAGGTCCATATCAACAGTTGCTCAACTTCTGCTCCTCTTCAGTGCTCTGAATCCGAGACGTAAGAAGGCTGAGTCCATCTCCACACAAGCATATCTTCTCCTGCTACTCTGTGTGACTCTGTCTGAATCCGTGACTCATTTGAAGCCAGAAAGTCCACAGCTCTCTCCCAGACCCGCTTCATTTTTTTTCTGCAAGGAACAGCAACAAAAAGAAAATAAATTAGAATCATATCCTCATTGTGCTTTCCTGCTTACAGCAATTGTGGCTGCTGAACAAGCTACTGCTAGCTGCCTCCTGTTCCCTGTGCAGACAGTAAAGGAGATTAAACGAGAATTCTGGTTTAGAAGCAATTTCAGGCCAGGCCAGTTAAACATAGGTCCTGCCTGGGGAGGGGGAAGATGAGACCCTCTGTCAGTACCAGTAATTGACGACTGCCCTGAATTTCAAGCTCAATTCGTATTGTGAAGGGACTCGATTAGCAAACTGCCCTCACCCTTCCTGCAAGCAGAGAGTCTCAGACCAGGGAGGACAAACTGAAGTTCACCCCAGCTTTGAATCAGTGTCTAGTAATTCTGGGCACCACAGACACAGAGACTGGTTCAAAACAGCTGAAATAACTCCTTTTCCTACTAGTGGTATCATGACTGATAAAGGGTGAGAACGTTTAAGACTCTGCAGCACCCGTAGTGTTCTGTGCCGTTAGGAGAACAAAGTAGCTCCATTTAACCAAAACACAAGGAACATTCCTGCAGAGATGGAGCAAGTGGCACGTAAACCACCGAGAACCAGGCTGCAGCCCTCTGACCCCACCACCCATGGAGCAACTATCTCGACCACAATTCCTTTTTGAAAAAGCACCAAGACCAGCCACCTCACTACATCTCCCTTACAAAGCTGCCCAACTCAAACCGGTTAACTTTCCAGGCAGCAACATACACGACCGCTTCAGAAGAGCCCAGCACCCTATTCACCTCATGGGAAGGTTTGTTCCAAAAAGCTCAGCACCTGTCCGGAGAATAAGGTACAACGGCTGAGAAAGAGGATAGCATCCTACACACATTAGATGAAGGAGAGAAAATCAGATACTCCATACCCAAGCAAAACAAAATCCAATTACTGTTTGATAGAAAATGACAATATACCTGTGTGACTGCACAAAATATCAGCCCCGGGACTGTCACATTAATCTGCAGCAGGTTAAGACATAGCCTGAATTATGTCAAAATCCTTTATAAACTGAAAGGTCCAGCTTCCCATCAACTGTTTGCTCACGGTCTGTTGCCCCGTAACTGCAGTTTTTAGCTGAGCTGAGTAACATCACACTGACAGCCCTCCTTAATGAATAAAATTCAGCTCACCTGCTTTGAGGAGGGATGAGGCTGTCCCGAACGTGGAAAATGCCAACATAGGGGTAGCGTTCCAAATTCCGTTCCCATTCCTTATAGTGGTCCTGGACAACAGCTGGAGGGCAGGAGGACAAAACGGTGAGAGACCTCAACACTGCAGGGAGAAGAACAGGGCTACTTGCATTTACACAGCTACTGGATTCTACCTATGATCTTCTTCACCATTTCATACATGGCTTGTTCCTCTTCCTCCATCTTCCGCCAGCGATACCTAAGGAAGATCAGGATCCCCCAAAGAGTTATCAGACCTAGAAGAATAAAAACAAATGGAATTCAATAACTGACAGACATGTACTCGCTGGATGCTAGCAGTTTTATTTCTGACACTGCCTCTCCCCAGAGGCAGCTTTTACTCCCTGCTACCCCAGGACTGCTTGGAACTGAATCCAATTAATTCATTTTGTTCACCAGTGCAGCTGTGCCCCACAAAAACCTTGGTATTGACAACACCTGCAGCAGAAGAGCACGCATGCATGTGGAAAGAGGTGGTTGGAAGGCCTCATCATGGAGGTTTTTTTTTTTTCCCCCCACACCAGAAACCCCAGCACAACCACAGGGCTTCATTCTCCAAGTCCCAGAGCTATCTCTTTGCTAGAGGCCTCTCCCACAATAATCACTTAGGAAGACTGTCAAGCTCCACTGCTTCGAAGATAGCTGCTTGATAAGGAAATAAAGCCTGGGGCTCCAGCGCCAGCCCGAAATTCAGATCTATATTGAAGGTTTAGCATTGACAAACGCCCCCATTACGGCATGAGCTAACTTTAGTATCTCAAGTCTCTACAATAAACATAACTACCCCCTTTCACCCCCACCTTGTCTGGCTAGATTAGAAACTCTTCTACTCGACACTCATCTCTCCTTATCACCCTGCTCAGCAAGACCTCTGTCTCAGCTGGGGCATGACAGACTATTCCAATAAAACCTCTAACACTGAAACGCTACAAGTCATTATTAAAGAGGCTAGAATACTTTGCAGCTTAGTGCAAGAAAAGAAAGAAAAAACGAATCTTTTAGGTAGGTTAGCATACTCATTTTGCAGACCATAGTAATGAGTACTTGAGGAATACCCAGATACTTTAAATCAGCAAGCTGATTAGCTAAGTGTTAAGCACTCACAGCACAAGAGCAGGTCTACAGGTCTCCCTCTGCTGCCAGAACAAAGGTTAATTAGAAATTAACTCATCAGCAGATTTATTTCACCTCTGTTAGTAATTTCATATGGCTGGGAAAACGTGCACAGGTTCATCTCTACAGCTAGCAAGGGGAGAAGCTGATTACTAACACCGACGACTTACTCCAGAAGAACAGGAAAAGGTTCATAGCGGCAGTGACCACTGCTCGGCGGAAACGGCAGCCGAGCCCCATCTGAGGATGGGCCGATTCGAGACAGAACACTTCCTCCACTTTGGTAACTGGTTCCGAAAGGTCTCTGCCTTTCAACCTGATGGGAAGAGGCAGAAAATCTTCACAGAAGAGAGCAGACACTCCAACTGCAGTCTTTAATCAAGACGGGGAGAACAAACAGACTGCAGATGCAGTAACTCGTTTTGTACACCACATAGAAAATACACCAACATCCTCGCAGCTCCTCTTTCCAGAACATTTTGGGACTAGCTGCTTAGCAAGGAATGGATATGGCTTTAGAAAAGGCAGCAGGGCTGAACTCCCACTGGTAAACTGAAGTCTCCCTCTGCAGACTCTGTGACAGCACCTCTCAGCATGCAGAAGATTAAACTTTAAATTGGATTCCCACCTCCCAGCACAGAGAAATGGAAATGTTTACTGAGTCACTCATCAGCAATTGCAGAGAGAGCAGTTGAGGGAGACTGTGAATGTCCGTGGAGGTTGTGCTGTTTTCCTCAGTACAGATGAGCATAAACAGTTTAGCTAGAAAAGTGACAACGCATCAACTGTATCTGCAGTGAGAAACAGACACACCCTCGGAAAGCATTCATGGCAAAATCGATAACACATCCTCCTGCAAAATCACTTCTACACACCTGCTGTGCTACCCGATACGCTTTTAACGCACTTCTTTATATACAGATCTACACTGATGCGGTTTCCTTATTAGATACTCTTAGCCAACAGGCATCAAGTAATCCAAGTGAGAGCCATCAGATTCAGAGGAATTGGACTAAAGGGGATTTTATTTTTTTAAGCTACTAATTCATTCTAGTTTTGCAACGAAAAACCTATTAGACAAAGACATTTTCTCAATGTACTAGTGCACAGCTCACAAACTGCTGACAGCTTGTATCTGGTTACTGGATTCTACAGTAGCTGGAGACACACAGTTGTTTCCCACCCCCTTGTCTTATTTACAATCCAAATTCCATTAAAATATTTAAAATATGCAGCAGAATCACCCAGTGCAGAGCTCATTTTCAGTTCTGCCTCTCAGACTAGCACCTAGAAAATAATCTCATGTAGCGTTTGCTAAAAATGCCACCCGCAGGTTTTTAGGCATGCCGAACACTCATTCTGCACGCTATGCAGACTTCGTGAAAGTGGATCCATTTGGCAAACAGCCGGCAGAGTTGCTAATTATGAAAATAAAAAAATGGGAGTGTATTATATCACACGGCTCCTGACATGAGCAGTGCTCCTGTATAAAAATACGAATTTGAAAACTCTGGATCCCAGCCCACCTACAAATCCAAACCTGCCACTAAGGAAGCTATGTCCTGTCCTGGGAATTCGCCACACACCAATAATCAAAGCAGCAGACACTGTCTGATCCTTAGATCATAGCAGCAGCTGCAGAAGTTTTTCAGAGAAAAATCGAGCAGTGGGAATTCATACAAGCTATACCCACCAACTCCAGCGTTACTACTGTTACAATTCATTTAATCAGAGATACATTTAGCAGTGTTAAAATGCAAACAAATGTTCGACTTCAGACTTAACACAGACTGGAGGCAGCCCGCACTTCCCAGAGGAAGGTAATGATGTCTGTGGACTCTGGATAACAGTCTTTCATTAGGTTACGGCCTGAATGATGTATTCTTTTACCCGAAAAAAATAGTATTTCTGCTATTTCTCATGTACTGAAGAGACTGCTAGCCAAGAAACCCAAGAGAAAAAAAGCCCCACTGATGATCAACCAACACCCTACATAGGCACTCAGACCATTCATTTTAACATGTACTGTGTGTTCTGCCAAAAAGACAACTGACACTGAAGGAAAGATACCATTCAACAATCCAATTTCCTCTCCTCCTCACCGGGACTTGCTCCAAAGGATCCCAATGCATGGATGATGCTACCTACTGAAGAGAGTGCTTTGCTGTCCAATAAACCTTTTGGTCAAAGGATGCAGCTCCACACAATATTGAAGCTCTGCCTACAGTAACTCTACTGAAGAAAAGGTATCTTGGGAAAAGTGAGTATATGGGCAAGTTTAACAAGAGTACAGTAGTCGCAGGACCGTGGGCAGGACACCAGGACCACCACTTCTAAACCTTGCAGGAAGCACAACATAACTCAATAGCCATAAGCAGCCCTGACCTCAGATTTACGCCTCATCTGCAGGACAGTGCGTTCACGAACGCGATGTCCCCCGGTGCAAAGGCTGGGAAACAGACTCCCAGGGAATGAGCTCAGTTGCCAGTTTTTGCTTGCAGGGCTGTACTTTTCATTTGGAAGCTTGCCCAGCAAGCACTGACAAAGCCAATCCCAGATTATCTTCTGAAATCTAACGAGGTATGGGAGGCTTTTAGGGCCCACCACAGAGGATGTCAAATTACGTATCAGCCAACACCGAGAAACATAACTTTGACACAGTGGGCTTCCACTTACCATATCCCTAAATCCTTGTTACTGTTTAGTATCCAGTGCAAGGCAGCTTCAAACTTCTGTGGGGAACTACCGGTTACATTCTGTTCAAAAGAATCCGTAAGATTAGTTCTCCGTTCATTTAAAATACTGAATAACATTATTTCATTACAGTAGTGGGAGAATTCATTCTAATACAGTCTGTCCCTAGGTTAATTCTAATCATAATTCTGCAATCTGGAGGAAGGAGAACTAAATCTGAAGGGCTGTCTGGACTAAAGTCTTCTGACTATGGTAGATGATGCATGAAGCACTCTGTAAAATAACACTATCCCAGACTGTTAAGACTAACCACTAAATACGACATAATCTTACTGACAGTTTACCATGAAAGAAATGGAATGCTAGATCAAAGCAGTCTGTCTTCTGACACTTTGGGGTATAGAAAAATCCTTCTTCTGCCCAGCCCTCAATCCAGGGAAATTTCTGGTTTCAGAAGACTGATGACTATGGTGAAACAACAAACCATTAAGTTAGATTTACAGGGTCTGAATCGGGGATGTAGGAGAAGATTACTTTCAAAAGAACTGCTGAGAACAGGACTGGCCAAAGGGGAAGCTAGAGATATGGCAAAGAAACAAAACAGGATGAGGAAGTAAAACAGATGGTAAATTGCTTTAGTATCTATTATTTATTGCCTTATAAGAGACTAAGCACTATGTTATAACAAAGCTGTTCACAGCATACTCACCAGCACATGATCCCTCGCTTCACTAACCCAAATGCATTTGCTTTTTAGATTCTCAGGGTTTCCGCATTCAAAATTACCTGGTAAAAAAAAGTGAAATAGAAATAATGTTTTGAAAAAAAGCCCTTGAACAGTTCAGAAATACACTGAACTGTCTGGAAGTGCTATCCTTTAAAATTGGCTATAGCTCTGGGCAAAATGATTACAAGGTAAGATTTATACTGTAGGCAGATAAGATTACGACTATTAATAAAATGTTCAGCCACTGCATATAGGCTGGATAAGGGCAATCAAACCTCATGCTTCAGTGTGTGAGCTACTCAACACAGAATGAGGGGAAAAAAATACTGTTTCTCCCATTTGCAGAGTACATAACCACCTCTGTGACCTAATGCCCTTCCATCAGGTATCAAAAACTGCGGTGTTCGAGTTAATGATCAGCATTCAAAATGCTTCTAAGGAGCCAAAATCGCAGCTCTACCTTTTACCCAAGCAGAGAAATGCTGGCAAGGAACTAAATCTTCTAAATCTTGCTTCACAAAGTTGATTAAATGAATGTGCTGAGAGACTAAGTAAAACTGGTGGAAATTCTGCAAGTGCCGAAGTCTGATTTGGAAAGATTTTGAAATCCTGTGAAGCTTAAGTATCTAAAGGCTTCAGCCTTGTTGAGGTCTGAAATCTAGAAAATGGAACTTAAGCACTGTTACTGATTAATGCTGTTATACGTCTTGCTGAACAAGTTTCTACTCATCCACTGAATTTCTAGCAGCCTTCTCCATCACAAAATACTAGTTATGGACCAGATTTGCTCATACATAGTAGCAACTGGCTGAACTACTGTGCTCGGTCAGCTCCTCAGCTAGGAGAGCCTGTCTTACTCTGCACTGAGAAAAAATAGAGGCGCTCACATCATCAGCCGCTACATTTCAGCAGAGAGCTGGCAATTTCTTAAGTCGCTTTATTTGTAAGACCATATCAGCTTACACTTATTGGCTCTGAGTGTCTTGAAGACAATTTCAAGATGTTGGTAGAAAAGAACCATAAAAACGAATATTTCTACCTCAAATTCCCAATATATCAAGTGTAAATAAGGACCACTCCACAAGAGCACAGTGATACGAGTGCATTAGCTAAGCACTATTCAGAATAAAAATAAACACATCTTTTTCTATTTTTCTATTACCTGACTTTCTCAGAGCTCTTCAAGCGGAACTGACTGTTCCATAAACTCCTCTCTTCAAACTGAGGTTAAAACTGTCCAGACAGCTGGGAGAGGCCATTTGCCGAATGCTCATAAGTGTTTTATAATGAGAATTGGAACTTACCAGCTTGTATGGACAAGTAGTTATACAACTCGTGCAGCATGTTCATTATTATGTCCTTCTGTTTAGCTTGACAGAACTGAAAGTCAGAAACAGGTAACAAACGTGAGTAGACCGTCAGCAACAGGACAGTGGTCAGAGTAGCTAAAAATACCGAAACAAAATACCAGCAGTGGGGTTTGGCTCAGTCATGCACCACTAGTTCAAGTTAAACACACCTGCAGCAAAGATCTACAGTTTCGGAATCAAAAGCGAGCTAGCGCATCCTCTGAAAGCGCCACCGACTCCCCCGGCCCACAGCCCAGGCGGCACCACCAGACATCCCATCTGACCGACCACAGACCGATTCTTTGCCTCCAGAACATCACAGGAGACTAACCGTAACTCCGAATCCAATACGAAATTTTCCTCTCTCCTAATAATACGTTATGATAAAAGAAACAGGGCTGTACAAACACTTTATGATGGAGTTCAGGGAATTCGCTGGATGAAATCTTGCATTGTTAAAGCTGAACACAGCTTTATTGCAAACCAATATCGCTTCTGTTACAACTATTAAAGAAATTGATTCACATAATTGGGAATTTAAATTTTTATCTTTCAGTCTCTCATACACAGTCCTAATTTAATCTGGCCCATTAATTCCAACTCATCAAGTCACAATTTTTCTGTAAAACGATAGAACGAATAATTTTACAGCAATACTGATATTGGTGGAAGTCACCTAAAAGAATTACTCTTCTGTGAGAATCCCCTATCCACAATACTTGAAGATAAATAAATATATGCTTACATCATCCGTTCTTCTGTCACAATCCACAGGCAAGAGATTAACTATGAGAGAGAAGGGGAGGGCGAGTTAGCTTGGCTGCAAAACAAGAGCTTTGATCAAGAAAGTAATTATCTTTTTCAAAGAAGGCTCTACTTTAAAGCCTGATTCTGCTATTCTTAATCTCCCTCTACACAGTACCTTGCTATGCAAATAGCGCATTCAAAGCGCTGCTTTGGTAGGCAGCACTGAAAGCCGAACAAATAAAACGGGTGCAAGTGATGAACTCTGTTCAGCTGGAAAGTAAAAACTGGGGTCTGGATGTTTTAACAGCTCCTGTTTAAGTAGATGTTTCACGGTCCTTTACTATCCACTGCTTGGCACTGATCTTTTACAATCTAGTAATGCCATTCGCTGCACGCCACGGTCACCTGAAATACCACGGTGATAACAGGGATTTAAATCAAGCCTCCTCAAGGCAAAAGCAGAGGATTTATTTTAGTTGGAGCCGTTAGCTCTGCAGATTATGGCCTCTGGTTTAACAGCTCCCTCCCGCCCCGACAACTGGATATACACCAGCCACCGGACCACCATGCAGTACTTTCTAGCAATCTTAACTACCTGAGAATTTAAAGAATTTGCAGCTGTGCCACAAGATTTCTTGCTTCAAAATACCACTGGTTTTGAAATAGCTAACAAAGTCGTAAAGGGTGCATCAGAAATTCAATGACATTGGACAGTTTTATTCTAACTTTGGGAAAGCAGGCAAACAGCTTTCCCAGCCCACACAAAGTGCACAAACACCTACCGGCACAGCATGCCGAGTTTCAGGACGCGCACCTTCCCAACCACCTCCCAAACCCCTTCTTCTTTCAGTTCAAAGCCATGAAATGACAATATTTCCATCTGCTCTAGCTGGGGAACTCTTGCTTTAAAAACTGGGTGATGGGGAAGCCCCTTTGCATTTCTCATCAAAGCTCTGCCACACTTGAAGTGCCGAAGTAGCAATTCAAGCGCTGTGCTTCTCCCGTGGCCAGGATAAAGGCCACAAAGGGCCGTGCTTTGCAGAGGCTGACATCAAAAACACACAATGGACAATTACACAGCCATTATGTTACACAATGGACAATCATCAAATACATCCTTGGCCTAGCAGGAACGTCACTCTCCATAAAACCCACGGGTTTGAAGGACTGAAGGCCAAACTAATTTGAAAAAAAGCACACACTTGACTTACTTTCCATGACTAACAAGGTTTCCCATGGGCAAGGGGAGATGGAAATGGGGACAGAAGCAGAGATGTCAGGTTACAGCAATGAGAATGATAAACGTGATGGCGATGGAAGTAATAAAGGGAAAGCAGAAAAGAAAGGTGAAGAATAAAGTTTAAAAACAAGATTAAACCAGCGCACGTACAGTTCTCCTCTCTCCTGTCAAGCCAGCCTGACCCAATCATCTTCACCACGAGGATGCCCAGAAAAATCAGCAGCAGCACAAAGCTGGCGAGGCAAAGGAACCGGGAGAGGTAGTATTCGAGGCCTTTGCCCTTTCCTTCCATCTGCTGCTTGGGGGCTGACCGCAACAAGTGAGTGCGGGAGGTTATTCCCTGTCCTGCTCCCGACGCTTCCCACCGGCTCCCCGAGGCCAGCCCTGCATCA
>NW_008825105.1:2233874-2234626 GCF_000699105.1 Pygoscelis adeliae
TCCCTCTCCCAAACCGCTGACTCGACCCCCCGGGTCCCACCGAGGTGCCCCAGTGGGTGCTGGGTGTCACCTTGCTTTCCTGCCTCCATGAGCTGTTGGAGGAGAGCCCCTTCTTTTCATCTGCTGTCTCCCACTGAGCTCGGGAGCTCTGCCCCCCAATTCCTCCTCCTGACGCGCCCCAATGGCTCCTGGACTTCAGACCCCCACTCTCATCGCTGGAAAGGGGTTTGGAGCTGAGCCCCCCCCTCCTGCCTGGGGAGGTACCCCAGGGCGATGCTGAGCTCAGCCCCCCAACCCCATCCAGAGCCCCTTCTTTTCATCTGCTGTCTCCCACTGAGCTCGGGAGCTCTGCCCCCCAATTCCTCCTCCTGACGCGCCCCAATGGCTCCTGGACTTCAGACCCCCACTCTCATCGCTGGAAAGGGGTTTGGAGCTGAGCCCCCCCCTCCTGCCTGGGGAGGTACCCCAGGGCGATGCTGAGCTCAGCCCCCCAACCCCATCCAGGGATGTTCCCGACCCAGCCCTGATGCCGAGCCCCCCACTTCTCTCTGCAGATGTACTCCACTGGGATGCGGAGTTCGACCCCTGAAACCTGTGCAGGGACGGCCTCAACCCAGTGCTGAGCCCCCCGCTTCTCTCTGTTGATGTGCCCCACTGCAATGAGGAGCCTAAGCCCCGACACCCATCCGGGGATGGCTCCGACCCAGCGCTGAGCTCCTCGCTTCTCTCTGTAAACGGGCTCCACTGGGACG
>NW_008825105.1:2235254-2280667 GCF_000699105.1 Pygoscelis adeliae
AGCCGAGCGCTATCAGCTCCTTCCGGAGCTCCGCGTCTGTCAGCTCCGCCATGGCCGCGGCGCTGACACCAGGCCCCACCGGAAGCGCTCCGCGAGCAGGGAAGTGCGGGCGCCATCTTGGGAGGGGCCCGCCCCTCGGGCGGCCATCTTGGGAAGGGCAAACGCGGGGCTCCCGCGGCCTCCCCCGTCCGCACGGCCGGCGCCATGTTGATAAGGGAGGCGGGGAACGGGCGCCATATTGAGAAGGTCGAGGGAAAGCGCTGCTTCCCGGCTACCGCTCCCGCCATCTTGTGAAGGGAAGGGTGGCTGGTTCCGCCATGTTGGGGAAGGCAGGAGCTCTTGCAGAAAGGGAAGGGCGCCGGGCGGGAGCTGTTGCTCATCTCAGGAGAGGGAAAAGAGGGGAGAAATGGAGAAAGCAAAGGGCAAAAGCAGCCTCAGCATCTGGGGCCGGCCAGTGTCACCACTCCCCTCTGGGGGACCCTGCTCAGGAGCAAGCAGGGGGGTTGAGCACCTCTTACCTCACTCCGACCAAGCTACACCGACGTTTTGACACTTTTAGAGACATTTATGAGGAGAAAGAAATGTCTTTCCCAGCTGCCTGCCACCCCCCCACATGTTTTCCTCATCCCTCTCATCACTGCCAAGTTACAGTCGTTTAACTGGCACCCGTCAAGTGGGCTGGAGCTTTGCCACCGCTTTCGGCAGGATCAGGATCTGGGTCCTCGGGATATTTGCCGGGGAAGGAGGTTACTTGCATACTTTGCAGCCTAAAAAGGCAAAACCAAGCGTCAACTTGAAAATTTATTTTGGCAAGGCAGTGATGTACAGTAATTGCTTTTTCCTGCTGCCGCCTATAAAGAAAGTGATGAAAGTGGCTGAAATACTGTGGCGTAATATCGGCATTTAATTAAAGATAATGAAAAAGCAGTGATGCATGCGTGCAGGCTGTCTGTGCGTCGCTGTTTTTATGATCGACGCATGATACCGGGGAGTGGTGGAAACTTGGCGGTCCCGCAGCAGCGGGACCTGCCGCGAGTGGGAGCTGGAGGGGGCTCCGGGAGAGCACAGCGTGGACCGCCGCCGCTTGCTACCGTGAGGCTGGGGATGCTAAACTGTGCCTCCGCGACATAAAAACTTCTTTAGGGATACCCCTCCTTTCATGCTCACTTTGCCGCCGTGCCCTTCTTGTTTAGGGCATCAGGCAAAGCTCGCCTCGCTGTTCCTGATTTATGCAAGAAAGCAGCAACAAGATGTTGAGGTTTGTTAATCTGGTTAGCAACAACAAATATACACTTGGTAGAGGCTAGGGAGCCCATTAAAAGAGCATACTCAGTTCCGATGGGAAGTGTGAATGTGCTAAGCTGAGCCTCCCCTGCTCACTAACTGGAAAGCACAACTGACAGCTAATAATTTGGAGTGGTGTCTAATGTAAATACAGAATTAGAATATGCTCTTTGTACACATTTTTTGTAAGTTTACAGCTTTCAGTTTGGAGAAGCTCTGCCTAGACGTGCAGATGCATGCTGGCATCTAAGCCTGAGATGATATGAGCTCATGAATCAAATGAAGTCCTCTTGCTTTGGAGAAAAAGCACAACAGCAGCAACAACAACAAAAAAAAATCCCCGAGCCTTCAACTTTTTCGTGTTTCTGGATGTCAGGGAAGTTACACCAGGACAGAGTTTGGCCGAGGAGCCTCATTGCATGACCTTCAGAGTGGAGAACATGGGAGTGGTGCTCGAGAACTGGAGGGCTAGGGAAAAGCTGTGATTCCTTTGCAGAAGGGAGGTTGGTGGCGCCGATGCTCGGCAGGAACAGATGCCTCTTCTTTGTGGAGAGAAATCCACGACCCCTCTCCCTTCCTCCCTAGCAAGACAACCCTTGGGAGCATCCCTGCCTTCCCTGGAAGGTTATGTGAACACCACAGAGAAGGCAGCAGGAGAAGACAGCCCTCTGTCTCTCAGATGTGACAGAGCCTATAGCCCCATGGACAAGCACCTATTTGTTCCCATCACCCTGCCCACAGTGCCGATGATGAGGCTGACGGTAGATTTTCTGCTTTTTGCAGCCCCTTCATCATCCCCACAGCTCTGGGCAGCAGCAAAGGCTGCTGGGGCGAGCACAGGCCTGCTGATGCTGCAGATGGGCTGTGATGCTCAGAGATGCTCGGCTGTGAAAAGCCAGTTTCCCAGCCCACGATGCAGCTCTCGAATATCTTGGCTGTAAATATCCTGAGCTGGATGTGGGAAGATGGGACAGCGAGGAGGGGACAGCCTCCACCTTCCCTGCTAGCCCAGAAGCTGCCTTACGCCTGCTGGCAGTGACTCAGATATCGAATGGGAAGAGCAGGCATGCCATGCCGTCTGCTTCTCCTCCTGAAGTATCAAGACAGGACTGGTGTAAGCAGAGGGGTAGAAATAGATCTGCACCATCTTCATAAAGTGCCTGAAGAGGGGAGCGTGCTGCACCCCAAAAAGCATGGGCAGCAGATGAACCCTTCTACCCCTGACTGAGGGGCTGCTGAAAAAAAGCCGCCATCCCACCCCCTCTTCTTATCCCATGGCATTTGGACGACAGTCCTGCATATGTCACCAGGGGAAGTGTCAAATCTTACTTGGAAGCCAACTGTGCCAATTTAACACCCTGTCACTCACAGCCGCGGCACAGGTGTGACCCAAGAACACCGCTTCTCATCCTCCCGATCGTATGTCATGTCCTCAGCCTGCCGAGCTTCTTATTAGGTTAGAAAGTCAGCGCTGATTTCGTTCTTTTCTCTCCTTCTCCTTGCCCTGCCTCTTTCCCCCAACTGTTTGGCTGCTCATCCTGCCACGAAACTCTTGTTTGGTTTCTGGAGCAGCAAGATCTTCCTACCTGCTTGCAGGCATGGACTTAGGTGCTGCTGGCTGCCAAAGCAGCCTTTCCAGGGCACTGGGGATACAGATCTGTCTTGCAACTTGGAGACCATTTTGCTTCTCAACAAGAAATATAGCCCTGACAGTGGGAGCCATGCCTGGAGGATGGTTGGGGTCCATCCACCTTCTCCTTCCAGCAGATGGATATCTGCTTCTTTCCCACTACTCAAGCCCCTGAGGCTGGAAGGAATTGACTTCCAAAAGCTGAAGCCCCCCTTGCACTTTGGTGCCTATTTGAACAGCACAGTTATTGCTGCAAGGACAAGACAACGGGTTCATACAGTTGCTGTCACAACCAGCCATACGTCCCTGAGCTCATTTATAGCTGCGTCAACTGGGAAGAGCCATTGGCACAGCTGATGGCCAGGGTAAAAGCAGACCTTTGCTGCTGCAGCTTGTCTAGGTCAAAATGTAAGAGTAGAGGGAGCCATCCCTGCAAAGTCACATTGGCGGATCTCCTTATGGAAGTCTCTGCAGCATCAGCTCCACCATCACCGTGGTGGGAAATGGTCCAGGGAGCAAATCCAAGAGGCTCATGTTCACTTTCTTTCTTGCTGTCACTGGGCAACGTTCCTTCCTGGATGGCACAGGGGAGCTGTCGGCCCAGAAAACCACTTGAGTAAAAGAGCTGGGCAAGAGGGGATGCTATAGAGACAGCCCTGACCTGCAGTGGAGCTTCTGTAGGGTTTTTAGGAGCAGTTTGCCCTTCAAGGGGAAACTCTCCTTGTTTTCCTGCAGCAGGGCAAATTTAAACCGGGGGTAAAGGTTTGGGTCTTTCAGAAGGAATGTGTCAACAGTGTCCCTTTCTGAAGCAAACAGTCTTGTCTCTGATCTCGCTGGACACTGGTGTAAATGTGGTGCAGGTCCTCCGGTGATTTCCATGCTGGATCTCCCACCGATACCACTCCACTGCAGACTGATTTGCACTGGCTGAGCTCCTATAGTAGTACCTGCAGTTGCTTTTACTTTCAGCCTAATGGAATGTATTATTTTCTATCTTCCAACCGCTCAGACTCATTTATAGTGATTTCATAGCTCAACCTGCCTCAGCAATAATCCCTGCAAACTTTGAGTTACACTGAGCTGATCATTCCACGGACTAGGAGTATGCCTTTGAATCAAATGTTAAAGCTGGAATCCACTCCGTGCTGGATGTTGCATTATACATTGGGAGATTTCTTTTCTCCTAAGGGATGGCTTGCAGCAGAGAGCATACCGAGGAGTGTTGTTCTAGCACAAACACAGCTATTTAAATGAGCCACAGTGAGAACAGAATTTGTGTTAGGTTGGGAAGATAAAATTGGATTGAAATTGGATATATTCACATACGTACCATTGCTCTCATCTGTCCTTACTTTACATATGTTGGATTTCCTGCTGCCAATATAGAGAAGCAGCTCTAAAATAAGCCAAAGGTATGTAAATGGAGAGTAATATGTTCCAGTGGAATTACGATTTCACCTCTAGGTTTGTTTGAGAGGCAGAAATAAGGCCGGAGCTCTGCCTTGTTTCACACACGCTGTGCCTGTTCACATCACAGCTATGGGAGAGGTGCTCCTCACAATGCTATTTAGATTTATATTGCCTGGGTGAGTAAGAGGGAGTTAAGAGCACAGGTAGGAACTGCAAGTCAGGGCTCTTGCTTTCTCCCAGCAGTATGGGAGAGGGTGCCCTCCCGCGTCCAGAGCAGGGAGCTTGGTGGGGGTGCCTGAGTCCCCCACCCAACACTCCTCACCCTGTGCTTGTGTCATCAATTTGGCTGAGAGACCCTGTAAATATTTGCCCCAGTTTCTCTTGTTGCCAAAAGGGGGGGCTAAAACTTATTAGTCCACAAAGATTAATTACTCAGGCTTTGCAACATGCTTTGCACTTCTCAGAAAGACGGTGATGTTCTCTAGGACTAGAAACCCTCCCTCTCTTCTTTCCCACACTTGCTGCTTGCCATCTGGCTGAGAGGCATGCAGAAAAGATGACACAAATCCTCCATTTAATTATACTGCACATTTTATTATCTCACCTCAGATTTTGTTGTTAATCTCTTTTACAGATTTTGTTTACATTAGTGGAGTCTTTTAGCGTTAGCAAGCTACATCACTTTCTCCTCTGATTCTGCAGATATCAGTCAGCTAAGAAGAAAAGAGAGGAAAGAATAAGTGTCCTTAAATTTGTCATTCAGTCTTTCCTAGGCTTTATGTATTGTTTCCTCCTCCTCAGCTCCCCAGCTATAAAGCTGGAAGGCAAAGTGAAATCAGCACAGCCAAAGCAGAATAACAGCTCCCACAGGGATAGAGGGGACCCTCTTGTTTGGGACGTTTAAGCCCAGGTAAGACAAAGGTCCAGAGATAACACTAGTGAGACCTATTCCACCACCCCCCAAGTCTGCAGGCAGGAATAGCTGCATCACATACTGCCCCTGGATATTTCCTTTTGCAATTCCAATACACTAAGAGCAAAGCCCAGGGCTGGATTTGTTAGCACTCAACACCTCGAATTGCAGGTAATCCTAGCTGTAATTATTAGTGTTAAGCCCCTGTGCAGGGAGCAAGGTGTTCAGGTCTGACTGCAGGCGCTGAGCTGCCTCGCAGGTGTAGCTTGCATTAAAAGCTCTGCTGGAAATTGCATCCTGAAGACTGAGGGCTTTTTGGGAGGAGGAGTAGGGAAGTGGGAAGCAGCGCCAAGGAGAGCTGCCAGGAAGTGTTGCAGTGCTGCTAACAGTCAATACCAGCACAGACAGCACCCTAAGAGAGTGAATAACCTTCCCAGAAGAAGAGTGTGTACATGGGAGCGGGTGGGGTATCTGAGGACTCTGTAAAGTGAGCAAACATGACACAAAAGCCCTTCTGAGGAATATAAATACCTCCGTAATAATGAGCTGGTGAGAGGAGGGAAAGGCAGAATTCCCAAGGCAGAAATCAACCTCCTGACAGTACTGTCTGGGGTGTCCTGTAACATCTCTGCTAGCGGTTTCTCCAGGACGTCTTGATATTTTTCCAGCTGCCTTGGGGTGAGCCACATCCCGGTTTTGACAGGAACAGCTAGCTGTGGAGGAAGCCAGAAAAGTCAGAAGGAAAAGCTGAGGGGAGCACAGGGAGGCAGGTTGGGTTGCTTTGACCCCACTTTGCTCAAGTCGGCAGAGGGTCTAGGGCTGATTTGAAGGGAAGGGGATGATCCTTATATCAGGAAAAGCAACATTTTTAAGTCAATGCGACCTTGTGCTGTTCAGAGTACCAAAGTTTTCATGCATTGGATCATCTCTGGGCTGACTCAGAAACACAGATAAAGGTGCCTCCTGGCAACAGAGATCGTAAAGAAGAAAATAATTGCTGAACCCTATAATCCTCCACTATCTCACACCTTGACCCTTCAAGCCATCAGCTTTACTGATGCTGGTGAAGCACCCTGCCTCCAGACTGACTGCCTTTGAGCCAGCTGTGGCTCAGCTGTACCTGAAGTAAATAGAGTTGTTCCGGTCATGGCTGGAGGCACAGGAGAGCTTGTGGTTGCAGCATGGGGGGTGTTAGACACTGCGATGTGCCAGTTATTTAATGCTTTGAACTGTGAATCCTTGCTGTTTAAATCCTATTATTGATTGTTGGTGCACCACGTTTGCGAGAGTAGTTGCACATTAACCTGCATCTTGGCCAAATTCCAGTCTAGCTAGTCCCGCTGCCTGTCCCACTCAGTCTATCCCGCAGTTTGGGGTGGACCTACACTCCTTTTGCTGGCAGAGAGAATGGCTGAGCCCACCGCAGGAGCGGCTGCACGGACAGGGCAAAGAATTCCCTGTATTCAAGTGGAAAAGCACAATTTTCAAACTTGGCTAACCAGGTAAGCATGCCTTTGAGGGCTTAAACTGGCACTTAAATCCCTAAAATTGGCAATTTTCTGCTCTGTATACAGACTTTGGGGGGGGACGGCTGTATGGGTCCAAGTTTACAAATAAGGTCTTGCCAGTGCAGAGGACTGTGAGATCAGAGGTGACACCAGGTAGCTAATCTGGAGCTGGGTGAAGAAGTGACAAGTTAAACCTAGAGCTGAAGCAGAGCTGCGAATTCCTGCCTTGCGGTTGTCTTGGTGTTCACTGAATGGCAAAGAAAGACCTCATGTTGTTTCCATCTTCCTAAGGGAGAAGCCAGGTGGGTCTGAGGGGTGACCAGGCTGCTGAATGTCCGAGATAATTTATAAGGTGGAGGTAAAACCTCTCTCTGATGCACCCTTGCTCAGTTGCCTGGCAGGGCTGGCAGGAAATGGGTCCTTTATATTGACTGAGCTCCCTGATAACACCCGCTGTCTTCTCACGCGGGTTATCTACTCCTCTGTAGCCAGGCCCTGTGGGCTGACTCTTGGGCTACTTGTCCCTCTGTGTGACCTTGTGGGCTCCTTAGAGTCACATGGTTCAACGTACCTGGATGGTCTTGACCTTGCTGACATCTGCACCTGATTGCTCAGAGAAGCCTTCCTCTTCCAGCTGCTGCAGCAAGGTCAAGGATTTCTTCTGCCCTCCTTTGTTCCTCTCCTTTCCCTGCGACTTCACAGTAGAGAGCAAACGGGGCAGTGGTGCTGGGACGCAGCATCGTGCGGGTACCAAACCCACTTCAACAGTGGGATGCCCAGCATCCAGGAGCCTGTGGAGCTGGGTACAAAATCAGAGGGACTGGAGGTCTAACCACTGCCTGGAGCCAATGCAGCATTCTTCCCCAGGGCCACAGCTTACTGGGAAGGGACCCATCAGCTGTGGTCAGTATGGCCTTGGGGACTGTAATTCTGACACGCAGCAGGGGCTGCAATGTCGGGTGTAAGGTCAGGTTACAGGATTGCATGCAAAGATCTGTAGCAAACATAACACTTGTAGACGACTCCTTTGATCTGTGCAGGATAACACTGTCAGCAGGATGTGGTAGCCAAGTATACTGACCTTACAGAGCTATTTCAGAGGGCTGGTCCTGGTTCTGTTCTGTAGCAGTGGCAATGAAGTTTAATAAAAGCCTGCATAGCCTCATTGCAAGTGGAGAGCTCTGTGCAGACGTTACGTATTACCAGCCTTTCTTGCAGGTCTGTAATGTCAGTCCTTTCCCGTTTATGGGGCTAAACCTGGCTGCAGGACCCTCCCTCTCTTCTGAGCCCAAAGAGAAAAGCTAAAGTTGCTTTGGGATATGACAGACACGACAGGGCATGTAAAATGCAGCAAAGGCTGTGCTCAGTGTTAAACTGACTGCTTGCTGCGCACTTGCTTTGGTTTGAATGCGTGCTCAGAGGAGAGGACACAGCCTTTGGAAGTCTGATTTCACCCACGTACATCTAGAAGTCCCTCAATCACCAGCAGACACATAGCTACAAGGGTTGTGATGTATGAACAAATCAATCTGGGGACCGTGCGTGGGTCCCCATCACCTTCCTCAAGGAGACTGAAGGATGACTGTACTCCCCGCAAAAAGCAATTGCTATACAGCGAGCAGATAGCTGTTGGAAACAAGATCTCCCCCCAGTATCAATGGGTTGTGTCATGCGGGGGAAGCTCACTTCGGCTGTGTTTAAGAAGATGCAGTCTCTGAGGCTGCCTGCCTGACACCTTTCAACAGTATTAGATTCACATCAAAAGAAAAAACATTCTCCTCTCTGCACATCCCAGAGGTGACAACCATCTGGAGGATGGTTAATTATTTGTTACAACAAAAAGACCCATCAGTATGGTGATGGGAGGCTGCAGCTTCTCTATAAAAATTACAGCCACTAGCATGGAGGAAAGAAAAATGAGACCCACTAGCTGCAGATGATAACCTACACAGGTCTTTTAGTTCTTATGTAAAGGAGTCCAGGCTCTTCCTTTCTAGTCTCACATCTTAAAAGTTGTCTCTGCCCTCACCCATAGCCCTTAACTTTGGGACGAGTGAGGGACTGCCAGTATCATAGTATCTCCTGTTTGAACAGAAGGGGCAGATGCTGGGGACGACAGTGGCACGGTGTGAATTGGCAGCACTTGGGGGATGAGGGAGGAAGAAACACCTTTCCTGGTTTATTCAGGGCTCCAGCCCCTGCAGTACATTTCTCGGGGTTACCTGCATTTTCTGGAAGTCGCTCTGGGTGGAAAAGGGCACGAAGCCTTCGGTCTGTTCAGCCAGCATAGATACCACGTACACCAAGAGCAAACTGGCCACCACCTTCTTTGAAACCATCAGGACAGTCTGAATGACACAGGAAAGAAGACACCAGGGTGACAGAGGAGACGGCCATTTGACAAGAAATCCCTTTGGCTTTTGATCAGCTGCAATCTAATTTATCCACCAGCGAACTAGAGGTATATTTACTCTTCCAGTTGCTCCTGAGCTGAGAATAGAAGTATCTTGACTGGCAATTCTCCTCTCAAACCTTTTTCTGTAAACAGATTTGTTCTTGAGCAGTATCTCCAGAGACTTCAAGCCCAGCCCTTCAGTACTGTTAAAGACTCCCTCTGTTCTGCAAGCTTTAGCCCTCCAGCTGTACTGGTTTAAGACCCACATACATCCAGAGCAAAACGCTCCCATCAATCCCACTGACAGCAAGGGAGACAGAGTGATGCTGTAAGAGAGAAAAACCTTAAGACAGCTGTTTTGTTAAATCGTGTTTTCATATTCCTTACCCCTGAAAACCTGCCTTGATGGACTGAATCTTTTAATAAGCTTCATTGGGTCCAAGAGAGCTGGGAAGGGCATTTGCCAGCCTGGGTCCGTAACAGCCTAGTATAAAGGGCTTTAAAAACTACCTTCTGAAGTGATTTAACAGAGACTTCACGTCAGAAGAGGACTTACGTAAACATTAAATGTTCTCTTTAAATATTAAAATATTCTCTCTGGACGAATTTAATGAAGTCTGGTCCCATAGCTTAACTACTCTACCTGATTGGAGCCTGATCTTTAATTAGTTTCAGAAACCTCTTGGTTCGGATGTTATTGAAAAGACATTGCTAGGTCAAGTTTGACCCCTAAATTAGATTTCCCGTGAATATCAGCTAGTATTGAACCAAAGGCCAGTGGAAGTTAATAAACATTCCCTTTCCGTAGCACTTGCCAGTCACATCCCTCCGCTGTGTGCCAGTCCAGGGGAGGGCTGACAGCGAGCGAAGGCGCCTGTAGCCCCTCTCCTCTCCCTTGGCACTGCTTAGGGCCGTTTTCCCCCCTGCCCACCCATGCTGGGTCCTGAAAGCTCTTAGCTGCACTGGGACATCTCCCTGGGTGACGCAGTCAGACGTACTGTTCGCCGCAGTGATCAGAAGAGGATTTCTCAGGCTCTCCCCTTGTAATACAGCATGTTGATCTGCATATGTGCTGATAACACGGTGTTATCTCGGTAGCATCAATCTTTTGTGCCTTTTCATTTATTCTATCACTGCAATAAAATACTGCCATATACAAAGAAATAAACCCAGTCACCTCCTTCATCTCTTGATGACTATCCTTTTGTGAATTGATTCGCTCCCTCTTCCCCTGGAGAAACACCCCCACATTAGTCCAGCCAAAAAATGTCTTTTCTGAATGTCCCTTCCTTATTTTGTAAGCAGGACATGTCTTTCAGACCTGAGATCTCTAGCTCAATGTCTCTCCAGGCAGATATGTACTTTGTTGTCAGTGAATTTGCTTCCCAGCCACAAAGAGAGCACAAAGCAGGAGGGTCCCAAGTTCAGCATCAGCCCAACAAAGCACGGCGGTTGCAGGGGGCTGGGTGCAGCATTGCCCAGCTCTGCTTATGCCTGCGTAAAATAGGGTGAAATGCCAATTTGGGGGCAGGAGGGGTGAACATCCACCTGGTACTGGTGTGAGCACAGTGACAAGACAGTACATTTAGCTACCGAGCTGTCTTCCGAAAAAATCAAATCGTTCAAAGCAGCTCCCCGAGTGCAGAGGGCCCCCAGGGCTCCCTGTGCCTCTGCAGCACGCGTCAGTGTCTGCTGGGTGCTCATGACAAGCAGAGAGGCAGGAGCTGGTGGAACTGATGCTCCCACGATGGGGGATGAGCAGAAAACACCTTTCCCCTTGTTTAAGCATCGATTTTGTTTCCTCCTTCTTGTCAGAGCCCTCTCTGCTGAAGCCAACACGTGCCGGTAACACCAGCACCTATCTGAGCACCCATGAAGTGCCACCCCACTGAGCTTGCAAATGGAAGCAGAGACCAAGCACCTACCTGGCGAGCGCAGCCACGGGATGCTGGAGGTCAGACCTGTTCTTGCTCCTGTTCATGCCTGGATGCTCCTGCTGGTTTTCCCACCCTTTATATACGTGTAGAGGCACTGGTGTACAATCACTTACCTGCACAGGTGCCCACATTTCCATCAGAGCTGACGAACGGCTACCTGGCATGCATGGAAATGGGTTTGCCAGACAGGGAACGTTGTTATCTGCATTGGATTTTTAAGAGTTTCTCATTTCCAGGAAGATCCCCTTTCCTCCCTCCCCAGGCTTCTGTCTTTAGGCTGGCAGCTGTTCTCGGTGGGTCCCACAGCTGGACAGGGTCTCTCTCTCTCTGCCTCAGTTTCCCCATCTATAAGATGGAAAAATTCCTCTCTGCTTATCTTTTTAGATCATGAGCCTTCCAGGATAAAGCATGTCTGATGTGACTGTACCAGCGGTAAAACGATGCCTGTGTCTTAATTATATTTCTACTGTAACATGGACAAATCACAATAATAACAATGAAGCCACAAAATAAACATAACGCAGAATGAAGTTTAACCCACCAGCATTACAAAAACATTGATTTAAGGTAATAAATACCCTGGCAGCATCTAGAGCTAAATATTAAAATAATAAATAAAACTATACATGCTAAATCTATCACCAAAGAGTTTTATAAACTGAGCAGACAAGTGGGGAAATATCAAAGCAATCCAGGGGATTTATCTGTCCATTCTGAGTCTTCATGCAGCCCCTTTTACCATCATAACTGAGCATCTCACAGTCCTGGACACACTGAACCCCCTCGGGACACAAAACTGCGCACTGACATCTCTCTCCAGACAAATGAGGTGCAGAGAGAGCAAGTGACTTGCGTAAGATCTCATCTTTGGTCTCCCAAGACGATCAGACAGGCGCTGATGTTGGAAGGTTTGGGATCAGGCCAGAAACGTCCTGGTGCTTCTCACAGACAGGTGGCTACGTGCGAGGAAACCTGAGAGCAACCAGCTGAAAACAGGCGAGATGCAAGAGGGAAAAAAATGAGTTGGGGAAGCAATGAAATCCTCCTGCATCAAATGGCTTTACGGGGTGTTATAGCAGGGGTGTGCAGCGGCACTCCTGCCTGGCTGGTTGAACACTAAGCACTGGCAGCATTTGCTGGAGACAAGGGGAAAAGAGCTATTGCCCAAGCCTGTAAAATGACTTTTCTCACCTAGCCCCATTGCAGCGAGTCAACACAACGTGTACACGCTGCACTGCACGTTGGTCCTCACAAGGGACTTGCTGAACACTCGATTTGGGCCAAACCCCTCCTTAAAAAATGTGGCAGTCGCTAAGATGCTTCCCAGATCCCTGCGCATTTACTGCAGCTTATCACCAGGCAATGAAGTGGTCCTAGCTATAAAACTTCCAGAGACGTCAACAGAGTTTTTCTCCCTGGGACCATGTTTATGTGTGTTGATGAAAAGGACATTGCATGATAGGTTATTTTTCCCCCCCTCCCTTTGCTAAAGAATCTGCGCAAACCCCATTTGACACTGGTTCTCATTTTAATTGACTTTTCCAGTACTTTTTGCATGGTTATGATGGATGCAGCTGACGAGTCAGCAGATGGTGTTGGGAAGTGACAAATTAATTACCAAGAAAGGTCACTTTTTCAAAGCACTAAACTTTCCCATGTCTTGTCCCCTTTTACCTCAAAAATGTGGCTGGCTGGCAGGTTTCCCATCCATCTGCGATGAAGCTTTCTGCATTGGAAAGGACAACCTTTAAAATAAAAAAGGAAGATGAAAATTAATCATACCTGTATTATAGTTGGATGCTGTCTGCCAGGTTCACCTCTTAATTATGCAAGAGCACTCGGAAAGGAAACGGAGAACTGAAAATAAGGGACCTGACTCCAAGACTTCTTCAGTGGAAGCACCGGAGTGGGTGGGAGCAACAGGCATCTTTTTGCTCTAGGTTTGCCCAGTCCATAAAAGCAGCTTTTGGCATGTCCCCATTGCCAATGCAAAATGAGGATAAATGAAAATAAAAATCACAGCTGGAAATCTCACTCCCTAGCATTCTAATGCAAAAAATCTGTCCTGCTGCAGTCCCTGTAACCATTTGCAATCTGCAGCCCCCCTGAAACTCTGTTTTTTATGAAGCAAAATTGCAGCAAAGGTTAGAAGCTTAACAAAAATATGATGTACAAAATGGAGTTGCTTGCAGTTCTGCTTGTACCAAAAGTTAAACGTTTAACTTTGGGAGCCATAATTGGGAGTAATTTTAACAGGAAACTGGCAGTAGTAGTAAAGTCCATTAAGCCGTGCATCAATTGCAATGTCAAGGATTCAAGGGAAAATGAGCTCCCTGTGCCAGCGACACTGAGCATTTGTCTCCATGTCCTGTACTTTTCCCTCCAAGCCGCTCTGTGCTGAGGGTATTTTGGCAAGTGGGTTGCATAAAAAACAGGAGACAGAAGCCAATGCGAGTCTGAAGCTGAATTTCAGCCCCAGGCTAACGCAGCGGGCAGAAAGCATGCGGGGAGAGCGTGAAGGACTGAAATGCTGCACTGCCTCTCCGCCTGACTCTTGGTCAGGCATTAGGGTGTCCCCCAGCAAAGCTTCCAATTTTGGGGTGAGCGTCAGAGCCGTAGCACTAGCCCTCACAGCCACAGTGGGCCAAATCACCCTCTCTTCCCCCATATCCGACAACTTCCTTGGATGGGGCTGGCACATATGAGAAGGGAGGACATGGCTTCATGCACGTCCAGTCTGCTCTCACAGCCCCACCAGACCCACAGCAGCCATCAGGCTTAGAAAAAATATGGCCCCCAGCCCCAGTTCCCATTCCCGGTGCCCACAGGAATATCTATCTCATCCCGCTCACATTAAACTATTTTTGCTTGGAGTCAGATGGGTCAAGAACGTGGCGCATGCTCTGCTGAATTGAACATCTGCAGTCACACAGCTGAAGTCGACGTAGGCAAGGAGTTCATTTTAGGCTCCCTGCTTTGGAAGTAGGAGCAGAAAGCTCATTCTCACAGCCCAGGCACCATCCTCCAGCTGCTGTCTCTGCATGGACGCATTACAGATTTAGCAGGCGCTGCTGTCTGTGGCTGCCGAACGCTCCTAATGAATAAAGCACCAGTGGCAAATTTTAATGCAGTTTTCAAAATATTAACGCTAGATAAATATTTGCAGAATCACAGGCTTAAAACACATGTTAATTTGCAGCATAAATATTTTAAGGGCGCAGACTTTCCCCTCCCGTCCCCATGCTTGCCTGGTGCCCACTTCAATTTCTCCCCACTGCTTGGCGACGTAATTCACGGCTGCACAGCGGGGCTGGGTGAGAATCAATAGCAAGGATTTAACTCCTGCTCACTCCCAAAAACAGTTCACCCTCCTGGTTCTAGCAGCAAATAATGATCTCCTAGGTTAATGGGGAATTTGTCTCGCATTGTTTCCTCTCTCCTCCCACTCTGCCTGGTTTCTACAGCCAACCCAGAGCCCGGAGGCTCTTCTTGCTGATGGCAGTGAGCTGTGGATAAGGTCCAGGTCAGACATGGGGTAGGAGGTGCACTAGAAGGTAGGAAACATCCCACCACTCGCCTTTCAGAGGCAGCGATCTCAGTTTTACCTGCAAATGCAATGCTCTGTAGCTCTTCAGCACCAACATCTCCAAGAGACCCCAGATGGAGCAGCATCTTTGCAGCAGACCCATCTCCAGGGGGATCACGCCGATTTACATCCTCAGCAGCTCGCTGAGCTCCTCTGGGTCTGCAATGCACCTGCAAGAGCTTCCCACAGGCATTTAAAACCTGACAAATGAGTGCTGCACCCCGTAATGCCAAAACCTCTCTGGAAACCAGGCCTGAGGTGACCTGAACGCCCCAAAACTGAGGACGTGGAAATTCTGCCTGCTGCCTCAGTTTCTCCATGGAAGGATGGAAGGACAAAAGAAAGAGGAAAGCATTTGTTTCTGTCCATAGCCTGGATGGATTTAGCTTCTCTACCAGTGGTGGAGGAGACAGGCACTGGCCAAAATGTCCTATCCCATAACAAGTGTCTTCCAGCAGAATTAAAAAAAAAAATTTTTTTTAAATCCCTTTTTTTTTATAAAACAGACTTCTGTGCTTATAAAAACTTTCTAGTCTCTCAAACGAAGGAAAAAAAAAAAAACCAAGAGGAAAGTGTTTTCTTGCTTTGTTTTTCTTCATTTTTGGTCACTCCTTTGCCATTCTCTCCCCAATCTGGAACAAGTGAAGAGAGAAAGGAGAGGAGGTGAGAAAACAAGATGGGATGCATCTCATCTGTTTCCATTTTGGTCTTCAAATCCAAACCACCGCGTTTTCACTTGAAGGCTCAGGAATATTTTTAGGAATGGTAGAGAAGTGCAGTTTCATGCGCAGTGAGGGGCTGTGGCTGGCTCATCCCTCGTGGATGGCTGCTCTCCCTTCGCACCCGGCTGCCCTGGCCTCCTGGGATGCTGCAGACGCGGGGCTTGGCTGGCGGTGACCCAGGGACAGGCGAGGGGCCACGGCCGGCGATGGGAGACCCTGCCTGCATCTGATAATCCGAGTCCTGGGCTGAGGCTTTGAGGCAGGAAAATCACTTAGCATTTCGGAAAAGGAGTTCGCTACCCCACTCACAGGGAATATTTATTAGATTTGATGAAAGAGCAATTTAGCCTTTACACACACCAGGCACCCACTGACCTTTTATTTTCTTATTACCTCCTTTTACCCCCCCTTACTGTTCCCATCTCAAACAATATATCAGGTTAAGCATAGCAAGACGAAATGCTAAGGCACCGAGAAGTGCATTAAATCCCTGCTTTGCAGGGCCGCTTGCACTATCAAATCAGCAGGAGGATGATGTACGATATTCTTGCTCACACGCGGGATGCAAAATTCAGTCCTGTGGTCACCGCTGCAGATGAAGTTTGCAGGTAAGCCCTGTCTCGCAGCAGGAGGCAGCGGTTGTTTTGCTGAGTAGGGAAGGGGAGGTAAGAGCAGTCAGGATCCAACCTTCAGCATTTGCAGTTGTTGTCCATGGAGATTTTCCGTCCATGGGAGAACTGTAGCATGAAAAGGCATTGCTGTGCTCAGTGCTGCCAGCTCCCAAGAGATTTCCTGATACAGTGGACTGGATTATGCTGGATGCCCAGAATTTATCAGTGCTTTCAATGGAGAGTCACCCTTCTCATTCCAGAAACCCTCAGCAGTTAATAGCAGTTTATATCTGCAACAGGAGAAAAGAATTTGCTGCTGCTTTATCTCCTTTCAGACTTTCAAGGCACCAATTCATTCTGCAAGACAACAAGGAAACAGGGTCAGATGCCTTCAGGGCAAAAAAGAGACAGCACACATGGCAAGTCAATGTGCTCACTGGTGAGTGCTTCTCGTGGGAGAAACTTGGTGATCAGTGAAACACGGTGGCACATCCATCCCGGCTGGGACATGGGGCCAGGAAAACCAAATGGAAAACTCGGCCAACAGCAGAAAAATCTGCAGAGACATTTGGGCCTGTCCAGCCAAGTCTGATTCCAGCACAGGGCTCAAATTTGATAAAATGCCTGTTCAATCCATGGATATTTTGCTTAGGTGATGAATAGCAACCTCAGTGAAAGCCTCTCAACCACAAAGGCTTTAGAGAGCTAAACAGTAAAGACTGGGAATTAAGGAGAATAAATATTAATGAAAGGAGTGGAAAAATCAATAATTTCCCCAGACAATCCTGCCATTGCTTTGCTCATCTGTGCAGGGCTGTTGCATTTACCTCTTCTTTTGTGCCGTAGGACCACAGGCTCAGGGGGTTCATGCAGAGATGCAACCACTGCACAGGCAATGCAGAGGTTGGAGGGAGCACGCGTTGCATGTGGAAAGGAAAAAGAGGCAGCAAATGGGAAGGGAGCAGGAACTGCAAAAGAAAAGGGTTGTTGTGCCACTGTGGGATCCAATGCGCAATAGGAATTGGTGCAAACCCCTCCACTGGTTTCGGTGGCTGCAGGCCAAGCCCTGAACACCGGGGCTTGGCACAGCCCAGAGCCAGCGTCGTTACGTAAAGGGATGGGGAGAAGCCCGGGGTGGGCTGGATGGAAGAAGCAAATCCAATTACAGGATGAAGGGCAAAGGGAGAGAAAGGACGCATTTGGTCTGGAGCAAATCCCAGAAGGCTTTAAAGCAGGGACAGCAAGAAAAGGACAAAAACAAATTCCAATGCAGGATATCCAGCTGCCACCAAGAAGAATAGGGGCCTCAAAATGGGGCAAAAGACAGGGAATGGGGCTCCTCAGCTGGCTGAGAGTGTGGCCAGGGCAGTGACATGAGGGATTCTCCCTAGGAGATACAACATACCACCAGGATGTGGCTGTTCCGGGAGCTTGACTGTGGTCCTATAGAGACATTGGAGCAAGGAGCCAGCCCAGCCAGGCCCTGCTGGAAAGTAGAAAACAAGCAAGCAAACCCCAAATTTCCTCTGTACCATTTCCCAAAAGATTATAAACCAGCTGGCTACGTCACAGCAGTCTCCAGGCTTCCACAGAGAAAACCAAGGGCTCTGCACTAGAAATGAAAAAAAAAAATTGACCCAGTTATGACAAAATGAAACAGCATGTATAAAGCATCACTGCAGAGGGCTACGAACATCCACAATAAGGCCCTCGGGAATAACAGGGTTCAACTTCAAATGACGTTTACAAATTAAAAGAGCTGGGATATTTCTATTTGCCTAAACCCCCTTTTCTGACTGCTCAGCTGTTTTCAAAGCTGGGCCACGGCAGGCGCTGCTGGACACTGCAGAACAAAGGTGGTGGTGCTATGCTCTTGCATCCCTCTGGAATTGAACGAAAGCCTTTCTTTTGCTTCTCTGACTTTGCAGTTAAGCACCTGCCACTAGTCGGGCAAAGCAGAGCTTGGAGGGAACAGCTCTCCCTGTTAACCCCTCCCTAACACCTACCTGGCTCGAATAGCCCATAAAACAGAACAAACCCCAGCAAGGGTTTGACTGCATTTGGTAAGACAGGAAGATCTCACAGGAGCAGACAGCATCTTCACCCTTGCGTTGGCCATCACCCTCATCAGAGTATGGCTTACTCCCTTGCGCAGCTGCTAACATACAGAGAAATGTGCTTGTGCTGCTTGGATTTGCTGGGCTGTGCTGGCTGCTCGCCCCGTGGTGCTGCGTGGCCGATGAGACTGTCTTGCAAACCTGCATACTCTGCTACAGCCCTGGTTTATCACTTAGTTAAAAGCGTTGACAGCACCACACGGAGTGGTGCAGGTTCACAGCTGAGCCAGGATTGCTCAGCTCCTTGGCAAGAAAATTACAGGTCCCAAAGAGTTTCTATCTCTCCAAGGAAATCCTACAGTGCTTGTAGGGATGTTACCTGGATCAGCAGCAGGAGGAAAAGCCTGGGAGGTGACAGGGGCCTGCTTGCTTGTGAATACCATGCAAATAAGATGAGGTTGGCAATGGTGAAGCTCTCCCCACTTCCCAGCTGCCTTCTGGCTCTGGTGCAGCAACCCGCTGTGAGGCTGTGCTGGTGGGGAGAGCCTGGAGAAGGAGCTGTGACGGGGAACCTGCACAATAAACAGGAGCTGGGATTCCTCCTGCCCAAAGCCCGTGGCTGCAGCCCATTGGGGCCTGTGAGCAAGACAGGAGACAGGCTTCTGAGCACCCTTATTTTTTAGAAAAGAAGCAAGGGCATGGCACAAAGAACGTCCCTCTGCACCACCAGATCCTTGTCCTGGAGGGATGCGGCTGTGCAAGCCCAGAGGAGCAGCAGGCAGCTGGCCCCGGCACGTCGTGGCTGCTGGCAGAGGGCACGGCTGCCTCCTTGGAGCTGCCAGCCGTGGCCAAGTTAATCCCTGCTGAGGGAGGAACGGCCCACTGAACCAAATTGTAAATACATCTGTGTCCTCCTTCTCCCTGCCACACGTTTAAATCTATTTGATCCACTCTAATGGATTGATCTACAAGTTTGTGCACACACATCCTGCTTTGGATGGGGCGGCTGGCAGCGCCTCGCCCATCACGACCTGTCAGCTCCACTCAGCCTCACCTCCGCTGGGAGCCGCCGGGAACGAATCCAATTACAGGATAAAGGGTTTTCTTCCCCTCCATATGGTCTCTGTAACACTCCGGCTTTATCTTGCTTTAACCCCTTTCCTGGTGAGGGAGCTCACAAGCCCAGTGTAAGCGGCTCAGCGCAGCAGCCACGCGTGACTGCTATCTGATATGGGGAAACAAGGTCTTCCCAGGGCAGCTGGGGGTACCGGGAGGCACCACAGTATGTGCCTGCCCACGAGGGAGGAACGAGCCCCTCCAGAAGGGAGATTCAGGGCAGCACATTAAAAAACCAGCCAAAAGCCCAAAAGCGAGCTTGGCACCGCTTTGCATTCAGCATTGGTGCTTGTGGCCAAGGCTCAAGGTCCTGTGCATTAGTCCATCACCAGAATTTAAGCACAGATGTTTGCTTTGTGACGGATTTGTATTGCTTTTGCATTTCTCTACACCTTGCTTTGCAAATCATTCCCTGTGTGCCCTTGGGCAAGTCGCTCCTGTGCCTTTGCCCAAGCAGCAGTGAAGAGCTTTGCACAGGGATGGGGAGAGGCACCGCAAGGGGCTCCCGGCTGCCACCGCTCTGGGAAACCCACCTCCCCCGGCACATCCGCGAGGTTTTCTCTGCCTGTCGCTCGAGCCCAGTGAACCAACCGTATCAGCTCAGTGCAAGTTAGTTATTTGATTATAATTATCATTTCTTGCTTTACACAGAACGTGAAAGCCCAGAGCGGCTCAGGGCTCTGTCACGCAATGTGCTGACAAACAACAAATAAGAGACAATCTCATCTCAAAGAGCTTAGCAAAGCAGAAAAAACCTGCAAGAAGGAAGAAAACCCTTCCTTTTCTTAAGGACAAACACAAAGAAAGCAAGACTCTCCTCTCGCATTAAATGGCCTGAATTTTGCTATTGCCTTCTTTGTCATAGAGTCAGCATAGAAAACAATTGAGAGCTCTCTGGGAGACAGCCCATAAAGTTCCCCTGCTAAGAGACACCAAATTAAAGCCATCACTTTCCATTTCTGTGACACAGAGGGAACCGAGATTGCATTCAGGACATGTCCTGGAGGAACCAGCTATCCTTTCCGGCGTCATTTTTCTACGCTGAGTTTATTCGAGGCCTTCAGCATTGCTCAGGCTGTGGCTGACCTGCGGAAAGCTCTAAATCCACCAGCCTCGGGGTATCGACTGAAACACCAACCTCAGCTCACAGGAGGAGAAAGCTGAGTCCATGAGGACAGCTGGGAAGGGACAGACCCCTGTTAGCATGACAGCTGTGACTCAGGCTTACCTGCTCCATATTCAGCTCCCAAAAAGGGGAAAGGTCCTGGTCCAGATCTAGTTGAAGGTCAGGTGAAAGTCCTCTTGGTCAGGTTGTTGGCAATCCTCTGTACGAAAGGTTTCTGCGTAACATGCATGAAGCCAAAGTTGCACCACAGCTTACCTGAAAGAGGGAGTGGAGAGGGTTTGCACTAATCAAGGAAAAAATCTCCGTGCAAAAAATACACCCAAAACAGACTGTCATTTCACCTCTTCTCCCCATAGCTGTGCTTCATTTGTACAACTCTTTAGGAGAAGACGGGACACCACAAAGATGTGGCAGAAAGTCTCACAGAGATGGGAGGTGAAAATTACTTTCTGGGAGATGAAAATTGACTTTCCCATGAGATAACCATGTTCATATACAAAACCTTGGAGAAGCACCAGAGCTTTCAGATGCTGCTGGCACTGACAGCAAGGTCCAAGTCTGCTGAAGGTGGACCATCATAGTGAAATCTTTTAGCTGAAAAGAGTTGCTTTCTACCATGGAATTTGGGAGGGACACATTGGAATTGAGATGCACATCTGTCTATGTGTATTAGCATTTCTGGGTTCTCCTTTAATATTCAACTAATTCTGCAAAAATGTGCCCAACTTTTGTATGTCCAGAAGCCTGACTATGGCCAGGAGAGGCATGAAATACCTCCAGGGAAAGCTTTAGGAGAAGTAAGGCCATGGGACTTCTCCACAAGAAACTCTTCCCCTCAAGGAAGACCTGGACTGGGAATTTCATGACTGGCAGTTTCACAGGACGTGCAGTGAGATACCTTCTGAGAGGCACAGACATCCCATGGGGAGTCCTTGTCCCAGGGCACCTGAGGCTGATGTGACCCACTTACTCTCGCCACGTCCTAGTTCTGCTCCTCTCGGACCTGTGCAGATGGATCAGCGGGTCAGTGATTAGGACATCATTCATCCCACCCACACCCCTTAGCCTTCCGCTCCTGCCCTCTAGCTCTGAGACACTCGTCTTGCTGAAGACCTCATTCATCCAGCAAGACAGCATTGACTTTTTCCATCCACCTTGTCTTGGTGGAAGGCAGCAGCAAGAAAGAGGCTAACAGCTTACCGCATTAACAGATCAGGGCCATTAACGCCACCAGATGTCAGAGATTAATGGAAGAGCTTCACTAAGGTGCCTTAGGCAGGTCTCCTGGAGAAGGAGCACCCATGACCCAGAAGGAAGAAATGGGGAAAGAGCTTGGATGAGATGGAGCATTGGTGCTCCAAGCCGGCACCGACCCTGCTGAGAAGGGTTTCACAGTCTCGTGTGTGGTGGGATGGGGATCCCACACCCCATACTGAGTGCTGAGAGACTGGGAGAAGCTTCTTTCCATCCCACTTGCTCTCCCAGTGTGGCTACAGGCTGGTGCTGGTCTCTCTGCGCTATCTCTGGAGGGAATTCAGGACATCAGTATTGCTGAGGCTTTACCTTCCCTCCCCCGGGGCACTCAGGCGCTGCTTCTCCAGCAAGTAGTGGCACTTTGTCAGGCTGGTTTTAGAGCTGTGGCTTAAGGACCCTGCCTAAACCCTGCCAGTCCTTGCAAAGCTGCAACCCAGATTAGCGTCCCACTTGCTGGGATGGGGAGGAGGCTTGGGAGGGAAACGCTCACCACCAACTCCCTGGGAGACAGGGAGTCACAGGGCTGATTGTGCCACATCCATCCCTGCTGGATGGTCTGCTCCCTCCCGTCCTGCCAGAGATCCTTGGAGGATCAGCTGAATAACATATATCCTTCAGCCCAGAGAGGACGCAAGGCGGAGGAGGAAGTTCACAGTCCTTTGCACTCTAGCACAACCAGGGCACACGATTCAGGGTGTAACACGGGCAGGAGACCTGCCCTCAAAAGGCTGTGTTTACCAAGATTGCAGCCTTTGGGATGGGAAGCGGTTTCCCCTCCTGCCTTTGCCCAGCTCCGTGCGCAGAGGTGGCCCTTGGCCCTGTTAGCAGAGCCCGGTTTTGCTCTGTGATGGGGATGCATATCCATATCAGGCAGCACCCACATTGAACCAGGCACCCCAAGCACAGAGCAGCCAAACAGCCAGAGCCGAGCCAATGGCTCAGACCTGCAGAGCCAGGCCCAGTCTTCCCACAGTGACCTCCCCAAGGTCAGTAAAACACAGCTGGGCACTCGCCAGTCCCCAAACACTCCCATGGATTCCTTCAGCCACCCAGGGACACCCCAAAGGCTGTGACCCACTGTGGACATGAGCACAGACCCATTTCCCCATCGATCACCCAAAGCAGGCACTCCCCAGCTCGCCACTGCTCCTCCCACCTTTGCCTCTCTTCCAAAGGGCGCCCCACCCCATCCCTTCCTCTCCCCAACTCCTTAAACAATATTGAACACTTAACGGCAATTAATACGCTTTAATGCAGGTTTTGGGGCCAACTGGCTTCTTAGAGGGTGCTTAAACCATCAGCCCCTCTCAATCCCGTTGCCCTTGTCATACAAAGTTAGCTGAGCCCCTAATCCAGCCTCCCCCCGCGCTCCCTTGAGGTGGCCGAAGGGTATAAAACCTCCCCTGGCACGTGGGCCCTACCAGCCCTCGACGTGGAGCAGGGGCAGCGCACCACCTCCCGTCCCCTTGGGATTTACTGTTCTTATTAATTAATTTATTTTTTTGATTGGGAGGGGGGATCCTTTAGTTGGGTATTGTTCCACATTAGGGGGTGGGGCTTCCCTTTTTTTTTTTTTAATTGGGGTTGAAGCAAAATTAATTACAAAAGAAGAGCATTTGATTTTTAAAAAACCCTTAAAAGCAAAGCAGCTGCCATAACATTGGCAAGATGAATGGGACAGAAGGTATCAATTTTTATGTGCCTATGTCCAACAAGACAGGGGTGGTGCAGAGCCCCTTCGAGTACCCCCAGTATTACCTAGCCAAGCCCTGGAAATTCCGTGTCATGTGTTGCTACATCTTTTTCCTCATCTCCATTGCTTTGCCCATCAACCTCCTCACCCTCCTGGTCACCTTCAAACACAAGAAGCTCCGGCAGCCGCGCAACTACATCTTGGTCAACTTGGTGGTGGCTGACCTCTTCATGGCCTGCTTTGGCTTCACGGTCACCTTCTACGCTGCCTGGAATGGCTACTTCGTCTTCGGACCCGTCGGCTGTGCCATGGAGGGCTTCTTCACCACGCTGGGAGGTAAGGGCTGTGCGGTGGGAGCTTGGGTCTAAGGGCCAGGCTTGGCAGTGGGTGATCTTGCTTCTTCAGGGTTTTAAGAGCCCAATTCCACCCCTTCATCATGCTATTGGGATGGCTGCGATGCATGCAGCATCCCTCCCATGCAGAAAGCCATCTCGCATGCCGCTGTGGTGTCACAGCTTGTTGCATGGGGCAGAGCTCGCCATGCAAGGCGCTGCTTCCCTGCGGCTTAAAGACAGGGATAAAAAGAGAGATTTATGCAAGTTTGATCTTGATGCCAAGAAGCACCCATCTCACAACTAGCAGGGCAGCTGCAAGGAAATGGACGTGGGAAGGGATCCTTGTTTGCAGGATCAAGCCTGGGCTCGTCTGGCCACGCTGCCCCGTGTGCATTCAGGGGGTCTCACACCAAGTCTGCATGGCTAGGAGAGACCTGCTAGGGATGACCACATCATGCCCTTGAATCAATGTCAAGCCAAAAGCCAAAAGCCTTTTCTTGGGAAAAGGTGAAGCATTTGGAAGGGTTCAGGGAGGGAAGAGACATCCCTTGGGAGAGGGACCACTCGGGAGAGGGACCCTGCGGAAGGGGTACAGGCATGGGGAGGAGGAGTTGAAGACAAGGAGAGGGGTCACAGCTTATCTCGGGGCAAAAGGAAGATGTGGCAGCTCTTAACCAGAAGAGAAGAGCAGCAGCGTGGAGGGAAAGGAGGATTCAGGGTTGCACAAAGCTAGGGAAACCAGGCCCAGGCTTTGCAGCAATTGCTCAGCTCTTGTCCCAGTTGCACCCGATTTGGGTGCCCTTGGGAGCTTCCTTATTTCGCTTCTCAGGGACGTGAGAGTTGCTAACGCTTCACCCTGCAGAAAGTCCCCGTGCAAAACAGGGAAAATTCATTTTGCACCCTGGGCCCACACAACACCTCGTGATGGATCTGACAACTGCTAATCCTTGCTGCAGAGATCCATAACCACTGCAAGGACTTCACTTTTTCTCCCCTAAATGGGACGATTTCCTGCAACGATGCTGATCTGAAAAAAAAGAAAAAGAAAAAAGAGACGGATGGATATTCTGCAGACAAAAGCAAAGCTAAATGTCCTGATCTAAGCCAAGGACCAAGGAAGGGCTTGGTCTCGGGGTCAGAAGATCATATGGGCCTGCGCTATTTCTGATCAAGTGAGCCTGTGGGCTTTCAGGCAGCATTACTTGCCCTTCCAATGTTTGTGTCTGGTAAAGAACAAGGAGGCTCCTGTTCACAGGGAAGAAAGTTTGATGGGAAGCAGTCACTGCATGAGCAGCAGGTCTCCAGCGAATCCTAGCACAGGGTGTAGTTATCAGCAGATTATCACAGCTGGGGGCATTAGCAGGCTTACAGCACCGACTAAACACTCCCAATCCCCTGAAGTTTAATTATCCCTTATAAACACATGTGCACACATGCCCACCCACACAGCCTCCCCCGTACACCTCCCCCTGATCCAGCACTGCCGGAAGACTCATGAAATACACATTTAAAGGCATCAACAGGTTTGGACACATCTGGCATCTTTGCTGGAAATTGTGCTTCCTCGCGCCCAGGTGGAATTCACCCCCTTGATTTTTGAATTATTAAAAAACCATTATGATCCCCCTCCTCCATCACCAGCATCGGCACAGACGCTCCCCTTGGCTCCCAGACCTTTTGCGCACTATGGCCGGGAGATTCTCAGTTATTGAATAGGATGCTGGTTATCCCTTGCTGATCCCCAACCCCTTGGCCCTCTCTGCTCTTTGCTGTGACCACGAGACCATGAAGGGAAGATCAAGCCCAGAGGAGCTCTTACCACCACCGTATGGTCTCTTTTTCTCTCCCTCCCACAGGCCAAGTCGCCCTGTGGTCCCTGGTTGTCTTGGCCATGGACGGCTACATCATTGTCTGCAAACCCATGGGAAACTTCCGCTTCTCCGCAACCCACGCCATGATGGGCATCGCTTTTACCTGGATAATGGCCTTTTCCTGTGCCAATCCACCCCTCTTCGGCTGGTCCAGGTGAGTTGAAGGATGCTCAGTGGCAGCCCCGGCTGCTGTGCAAACACTCCAGGGGACAGGAGATGCACTCGTGACTCAGACGTGAAACTCTCTGGGCTCCAGGCGAGAAGGGCAATGGGGCGAGTCAGAACAGAAACGGGACCTCAGCTGTCAGTCTCACGATGGCTTGATGTCCCCTAACCAACGGCAGCGACAGGCTCAGCGTCTCCAGCTGCAATGACCCTTCACGCTCCTTCTGTTCTGCAGAGAAAGAGGGGCTTCGATAGGCATGGCTCGTCTCACCCGTGCTGTGAAGAGCCCATTTCCCTCTGCAGACCATAAAGGGTGTCTGGATGACCAGGCCAGCAGGCAAGGCTGCTCTGGGGAGGCAAACCTGGCCTTGCTGATGTGCTGCCACCCCAGCATTGCTCCTGGGAGCCCTGCAGCACCTTTCCCAGTACCCCTGCCCTACTCTCCCCGCGAGCCCATCTGTCCTGCTCCCAGCATCACAGCACATTTCAGCCCCCAACCAACAAATGCCCCCCAACTATAACAGAGGCAATGCTGGCTGCTCACACCACAAGCTGCTCACTAGGCTTCAGCAAGCGTGTCCTCCGGGCAGCTAAAGCCCAGGTCTGGCTCTTGCATGCACCCACATCCCTGGTCAGGAGCCGATGCAGCAGCCAAAGGCCACCGGGAGCGGAGCATAAGGGAGGAGCTGAGGAGATGGAGGTAATTTCTCTAATGCTGCAGGTCCAGACCCTCCTGACACCCCACTGCAGAACCGCCCTGTGGGGTCATAGCAAGCCCCTACCAGCCCTCTGGGCATGTGCAAGAGGTGGCTTTGGGGCAGCAAAGTCCCTTTACCATCCACCTGCAACGAGGCACAGCCAGATGGTCCCTCTCCAGCCTTGAATTGGGATCCCTGCCCAGGCAGCTGGTCCTTGGCTCCCAAGCAGACCTGAGCTGCATCCCTTTGAGCCAGGGCCCCTCCAGACACGGGCTGTGCGTCCCTCCACCCCGTGCAGCAGCAGGGACAAAGCCCTCAAGAGCTTGGACCCGTCAAGCTGGTGGCTCTCGTTCCCGCTCGGCATCCCTCCATCTGCAGAGGGAGAACAGGTGGCTCCCGGCAGGCAAGTGCTCAGCCACGTAGGAAGGAAATAAATAGCCCGTTCCCCGTGGGAGGGAGCGAGTGTCACAACAAACTGATGCTATGCGCCCAAGTGCAACATGTCGGCACGGCTTGCTGCCGGCCCCGAAGGAGCCACGCGCTGCAGAGCCAGCGAGGCCGGGTGCACGGGGCGCAGAGGAGAAGCCGGGGAGGAGCTCACCCAAAACACACATGCCACTCTTCGAGCATCCCCCATCCTTGGGGAATTTGGTCCTCAGGTTGAACCCCTCCCGTGTTCCCCAGGGAGGGTCCTGGTGAAGATCCTAACCTTTCTTGCTGGCAGATACATGCTGGAGGGGATGCAGTGTTCCTGCGGCCCCAACTACTGCACCCACAACCCTGACTACCACAACGAGTCCTACGTCCTCTACATGTTCGTCATCCACTTCATCATCCCGGTCGTGGTCATTTTCTTCTCCTACGGGTGCCTCATTTGCAAAGTTCGAGAGGTAACGTCGGGAGGAGGCATGGGAGGCTAACAGGGACAGGGTGGGCGGCTTGGGCAGGAGAAGGGAGGTGATCCCGGGGCAGAAAGCTGTGGGGTGCCCCTCACCACCCTCCCTGCCCGCAGGCAGCTGCCCAGCAGCAGGAGTCGGCCACGACCCAGAAGGCCGAGAAGGAGGTGACGCGGATGGTGAACCTCATGGTGCTGGGGTTTATGCTGGCCTGGACGCCCTATGCCATGGTGGCATTCTGGATCTTCACCAGCAAGGGAGTGGACTTCACCGCCACGCTCATGTCAGTGCCTGCCTTCTTCTCCCTCTACAACCCCATCATCTATGTCTTCATGAACAAACAGGTGAGATGCCCCATGTCATGCAGGGTGAGCCTCTGCCCCTTGGCTTACTGGCGTGTCTGGGGTCACCGCAGGCACCTTGCTCTTTCCCAGAAGTGGTTGAATCTCAGCCTGGGGGGAGCAGCAAGCTCAGGGGCTGTTGGGGGCTCTTGGTCCCACAGCACGTCCCTACTGGCCCCCAATGCTATCGTTCTCCGTTTCTCTCTCCTCTTCAGTTCCATAATTGCATGATCACTACAATCTGCTGTTCGTCATTACAATCACTACAATCTGTCTTCGTCCCCCTTTGGGGACAAAGACATCTCCTCTGCCGTATCCCACAGCAAGACTGAGGTCTCCTCCGTCTCTTCCAGCCAAGTGTCACCTGCATAGACCATGGACAGTTTGGACTGGGGTGACCTGCTGAGATCTGGGACCGAGACAGACACCCACGCACCCACAGTCTCATTTCATGCAGTCACTCCCTTGTGCACCGACACCCTCCCCTGCACGAGAAGTTAGCTGTGCACGTACTGCGGTAGCTTCCCCCCACTCCCACGTGCAGACCCCCAGCCCCAGGCACGCTTACTGGGGCACCCCTGCGCCCACTGGTGCAAACACAGCACCCTGAGCTCTTCCACACTGTCACAGCCCCTTGCAGAGGAGCCCAGGTCCCTTTCCCAGGTCCCAGGAGCCGGCCAGCTTTTGGGCACCATCCATGTGTCAGCAAACCCCCTTGCTTTGTTCACATCATGTTAAAACAGCAACAGTCAGTGGAAATCCCAAACTGCAATATTTTCCTCCCTGCCACTCCGAAACGTGCTCCCTGCTAGCATCCCCCTTCCCTGGCGCTCAAGGGGGTGTCGCAGAAGCATTCGGCCCTCATTTGCAAAAACTAAGTACGCAGACAAAACACTATTGCAAAAACCCCAGAAGCACAAACCCGTGGCTGGAGCGGTCCCGGCTGCCCCTTGCCAGCACCTGAGCCGGGGGCTCACCGGAGCTGTGCACCCCGCTGCCGGCACAGCCGATGGAAATCAATTCCTGTAGTCTTTATAAATCAATATAACAAATGGAGCTGGGAGCGGGCTTCGCTTCAAGCCTGACTCCCTGTATCCCCCAGACAACACTGTAGATATATATTTTTTTTGTCTTGGAACTTGTAAATATTTGCTCACATACTTTGAAGTCTCTATCTTTCTCAGCCCTTTCCTTTCTCCTCCTCCTCCTGACTCGAAGGCAGAGAAACCATCTTTCACCTCCGCTCCTGCCAGCCGGACACGCACGGCCAACCTTGGAGGGTGGGACCGGTACCCGAGCGCTTTCCTGTACATATTTTCTAAATAAATAATATCGTGTCAGCACAAGGACTTCTACAGTCAAGAAGTAGGGATTAAAAAATAAGAAATAAACAGAAGCAGCACAGAGAAAAATACAGATGCTCACTCCTTGTCCTTTCTTTTGGGCTGTGTTGACAAGGCGCCGATGTCCAGCCGAGAAAATGCGATGCTGCTGTTGGAGACGCAAGCCCGGAGCTGTCTCGAAAGCCGTGGAAAGGGGACCTGTGGGTTAGACCAGCCTAGGACACAGAGGGGCAAGCAGTGACCGTCCCCAGCAAGGTGACAGCCCCGTTAGCTGGAGCACCAAAGGAGTTTAGAGGCAAAGAGAGGCACAGACAGGGCACAGGACAGCCGGTGCCACTGCTTGTACTATGGCCCTCACTGCCCAGCCTACTCCCAGCCATTATTTTTTCAGCCTTTAATACTTAAGCATCCCCCACGTAGCCTTAAATAAAGCTTCAGCAGAGAGCTTTTTGCAGAGTTCAAGTTCCCCTCCCCGCAGGGCCCTTCGAGTCAGCGCCGTTAAGGAATTGGCAGAGTCAGGGAAAAATTGTTCCCTGTGTCAGTGAATTTGTTACCGAGCTGGCTGGAGAGCAATCCTGAGCGCATTCGCTGCCGGGGCTCTTGCCCTCCGCCACCCTCCCCGTTCAGCACACACGTGCCCCCTCTCAGGGATTTTTCCTCCTTTTTTGGTCCAAAGCAACCAAAAATGGTGGGAAGCCCAAGGCTCACCACTGGGATGGGGATGCAGGAATAGAAACCACCTTTTGCTCCAAACCACCAGCGCAGCCGTGCCCTGGGGAGTGGGGGAGGACGATGCCCCCAGCCCCAGCTCTCCAGGCACCCTCCTGCCTCCGGACCCAGCAGGACTGCGCCTGCATGCATCCAAATTCGGGGCTCCTGGCCAGGGCCCGATGGTGGGGTCACCGCAGAAGCGGGTCTCGGCACCGCTCCTGCACTGACAGCTACACTGAATAATTCATGGCCCGCTCTCCCAGGGTCTCGGGAGCCTCCTTTCCTTCGCCTACAAAGCAACAAGCCCATTTCCTTTTGTTCTTTGAAGCGAGGGAGAAGCAGAGGAGCGGAGGCACTGGGGCTTTTTTATAGCGAGTGATTGAACACGCCGCCTGCGAAGGAGGCCTCCTTGGCATTGCTTATCTCACCCCCTAGACTTTTGAGTGCAATATATTACAGGAACGCAACCCTCCGTAACCGCACGCCCTGAACAGAGCACGGTGCCTGGCTGTGTATCCCCCCCCCCAACCTTTTTTCCTTTTTTTAAATGCTGCAGTTCTGGGTGAGGGCTGCTCACCTTTTGCTGCCGTGCAGCGATGCTGGAAGAATTCACGATGTAGCAGACCCTGGAGGGGGATAACAGCAGCCCATGACCCCTAACAGGGAGCTCCGGAGAGCCGGGGACCACCTCGGGGTGCGCTGAGGCTTTACAGCCGAATTTCCCACCGGCGTGAGAGGGATGGAGCAGAGTGCCCCAGCCCCGCGGCTCACTGGGCAGCGGCAGATGCCGGCAGCGATGCCTTCTGGCTGCCCCCACCTGCCCTCAGCAGCCAGCTGCCTCGCCAGATGTGTCACCACCCGCGACACCGCAGCGGAGGAGCGAGCGCCGTTTGCAAAGCCGGCGGAGGTCACGAGCACCCTGCCTGCCCCTGCAGCCCCAGGGATGCTTTGCAGAGGGAGTTATGTCCAGCAGAATAGCTTTACCCTCCTTGGTGCAGCCACCCTGCTGCGAGGAGCCTTCTCGAGGCGGGTGTTGCCCAGACAGGCTGTGCACGTGCCGGGATCCTGAGCACAGCTGGCCAGGGATGCTCTGAGGTGCAGGCAGCTTGAAATCAGGCAGCTTGAAGTCATCCACAACAAAAAGGAGGAGCTGCTTTATTTGGGGTCGAAGCTGCAGATGGGAATAAAAAGATAAACCCATCCCAAGCGAGCAACCCCTCTGCTTCTGCCTCCAGCCCCTCTCTATCCGCGGTGGCCCCGCAGCAGCAGCTGATGATGCTCACCTCTCCTTGAACAAACCCCTGCAAAAAACTAAAGCATCCAAGTTGCAGCACTGGTTTCTCCAAAACTCTGCCAGGCAGGCGTCGGGGAGGAACGCAGCAGCCAGGTAATCTGCAACCAAAAGCTAAAACCTAATCTAGCCCTCATTGATTCAACCTTCCAATAGCAGAAAGCATCTCATTGAAGGGGTTTTCCTTTTTGTCTCCCCTCCTTGTTTTAAACACTGTTTTTTGGAGATGTGAAGCCATAATTTTCTTGCAACTGCCCGCCAAGCCATGCTCCCCTTGTTTTTCAAATCCAGGGGCTTTTAAAGATGTTATCGATCCAACACTTATTTATATGCAAACAATAGGAGAAGATGGTTCGTTCAGTTATTAAATTGAGAGCGCTGACAAAAGCAATCAGAAGATGTATCACTTAATAGGAGATTAAGAGGGAAGCACCAGGAGCCTGGATTTCTGACCCAGTGTTTCAGATTGGTTTATATGTCTATAGCTATGTATTTTTACTGCTCAGATGGCAACATAATAAAACGATACAATTGTGCGCTTTGCCCACAGGGTTTTATCACTAATTGATTTTGCAACAGCTCATCTAATCTCAATTCTAAAGGCTTTTGTGTGGGCTGCAAAGAAGGGGACTACCCTGTCCAGGGTCATCTCCTGGCAGAGGGAAACTCAGGGCTGGGGGGCTGCAGCCAAACCGGGGAATACAATGGGCACAGGGGAGAGCTCAAGCTCGGTCCCACCATCCTCAGCGAGGCAGAGCCTGGGCACCAGCCGCTCACCGCCCTTGGCACGAGGAAGTCACGCCCAGCCTCTTCCTCGGCTCAGCCTGCGGTGTTCGCCAAGGGCTCGGACCTCGTGGCAAACGGAGCCGGCTGAGGAGCAGTGCAGGATTCGGCCTGTCCCCATCCCGGAGAGCCAGTGGCACATGTCACTCCTCACCCTCTCTGCTGGGACTGTGGCGTGCTGTCACTGCTGCTGGCGCAAGGAAATCAATAGCTCCCATGATTTGGAAAGGCAGACAAATGGGAACCTGGTTTCAAGATTCCTCAACTCATTTTCACACAGTTAAGCTTTAATCCATCTTCATTATGTTTCCGTTTCACTAAAGCGCCTCATATTACAAGGACAAGACATCCAGTGACAATTATTTGTTCTTTAAAATTTGATGAACTTCATATGCAGATCAGATCCGGGCACGGCAGACCAGCTTGGCATATCTATGAAATAACCATTTGGTTAAATATCCTGGGGCAGGAGCTACCCTTTAGGAGCCCTCGGACAACCCACACCTTTCCCGTATGGGAAATCCCCACATGCACTAGCCCTAAGGAACTGGGAGATCCCCAAACACAGCCCCAAGGTCCCACCCTTGGGGAAAAAAAAAAAGCATTCAGGAGTTATTTCTTTCCACTTTTCCATAAATACATTGATATTTTCAGGCACTGCTTGCTCGCAATCAGCAAGGGTCATTCCAGCATCACTCATTCATAGCAGATAATTGCACACAGAGCAGGTATCGTCACCTTCTCCAGCACCGTTGGCCTGAGGTTGCTCAGCAGCCCCTGGCTGCTACCACCTAAATTCACATGCGATCGAGGAAAGCGGCCAGACTTAGCCAGGAAACAGAGACAGCTGGAAATTCGGGCCCAAGGGGCATTTCAGTGTCTAACTCTTATCCCCGCTGCAGCTGGGATAGCTCCTCCTTACCCGAGTATTGCCATCGTCTGTTTTAGAAAAACTGCAGTTATCGGCTCAATTCATTTTAAATTGGTTATCGTTTGTGCAAGCAGCAGTCGGGGGAAAAGCAGCTTGTAGTTAATAACCTCCCTAATTTGGAGGCATCCACAGGGATGAGGAGGGAGATCTCAGCAAGGGTCCTTGTTCTCTGGTCCTTGCCCCGTGGCGGCTGCGTGAGTCCCCTGCAGCTGCAGGGCACAGCCCGAGATCCTGCACCAAAACACAGGGACAGGCGTGGGGTGCAAGGCTGCAAGGTTTGAGACGGGGTCCTGGCCCGGTGCCATGCCATACAGCACTCATCCTGCCCCGGGGCTGATCCCCGTCAGGCTGGGACATTGTTTTCTGGGGTTTCTCCTGGGACCTATTTATCACATCTGAGTGCAGAAGCGGCAGCCGGGATGCCGGAGGGTCTGGCTCTGTCTATTTGTCTCTGCCAAAGGAAAAGCATCTCCTTGTCCGGCCACGCCAGCAGCTCTGGAAACAACAAGATAAGATTAAAAAACTCCCCTCTTCCCTCTGAGCCATCACACTCACAGGGCTGGGGGGTCCAAATCCCACCCTAGTCCATCTCCAGGGTGCATGGACCCCGGTACCATGGGGAGCAGCTGCCCCTCAGGGGAAAAGCTGTTGGGGTTACAGCTTGGAAGAGGCCAGGATTTCCCCCTGCCAGTGCCAGGGGCACATTGCACAGCCCCAACAGCCTCTCCTCCACAAGGCTGGGCCCAGGGAGACCCAAGCGGTGTTTGCACATACACACACACACACACACCCCCCCGGGAAGGTGCACAAGCACCCACGTTTGTGCCACTTCCCAGCATGGACATCCCCTGCCTGTGCAGAGGCTCCCCGAATCCATCAGCGCTGCCTGTGTCACGTTAGCAGCAATAAAAAGATTCAAACAGCAATTCCTTACTTTTATGAACAAATGGCCCTGGATGGATGATTCAGGCAGCATTCAATTCCCAGCAAAAGCCCAGCCTCTTTCATGTAGGTGGATAACTGCAAATAAAAGTAGGGAATTATTAGCACTTAATACTTGGTGGGTTTTTTTACTCCCTAGTGCTCTTTGGTAGTTTATCTAAAGTGCTTGGCATCTAACAGGCAGGGGGGCCCTTGCTAAGGGGAGATGCATGGATTGCAGTGACGGCTCTGGACACCGAAACCATCCCCATCCCGCTGCCAGGGCTCTCCTCCAGTCTGTCCCCACCAGACCCCCTTTACTCCTCCCCACGTCCCCTTCTCCCATCTCCTCCTCGCCTCTGCCCTCTTCCCTGCGTTCCCATTCACAGCTTTTCTGCCGCCAACGTGGGAGCCTTGGGTCGCCCCCAGCCCCACCGTGGCACCAGCCCCCAGCCCGGGGGGCAGTCCAGGGTGGCTTCCCCATGAATCTGGGACTGCTCGTGGCTGTGAACAGCCATGGAGAGACACACGCCAGCCTCCTCCAGACTCTCTCTTTCTCCTTCATCAAGACCGCCTATATTTTTCTTGTTCATCAGACTGACAAATGGGCAGAAAACAGACTTCTGCCCATTTCCTGCACAAGCTGCCCACTCCTCCTCTCCCCTTGGTGATGACTGAGAGCTGAAGAAGCAGGAATAGCATATAAATTTCCTCCCTCCTTTAATAAATACCTCTATTACCCAGCGCTTTCTCCCAGCTCTCTCCGATTGGCAGCTGCAGGCTCCTTCTCGCTCACTCGGTGGCTTGCTGCCTGCCAGGCAGACGTGATAAACCGAAATTCTCATTTCTATGGGGAATAAACAGCAGGACCAAGACAGGCAGGCTGCAAAGGGCTGAGGGCAGCACAGGACAGGAGAAAACCCCTCTCTGGGGTCTGTCTGCACCTTTGCATCATCACACGGGGAGCCAAACGAATTCATGTATTAGGGAAGGTGCGGTTGGGGCTTGTCTGACTGCACGGCAGCAGATCGCGTCCTCTCTTTGGACACTCTGCCCTGGTCCCGAGGGGGAGGGGGATTCCCACAGTCCCCAGGGACCCTGGTGCTGTGGGTGCAGCTGGGCTCATCCCAGGCACCGCCGGGCACCTTGGGGTGGTCCTGAGATTTAATGCAGGAAGGGAATACGGACAAATCACGCTTAAAATCTCACCGAGACAGTGCAGGGGGAGCAGGAAGGTTTGATGGTTGAGGGAAAGCCATCACAGAAGTGATTTGCGCTGTGGTCAGCAGCCAAATCTCTCTCCCGAGGCAGCGTCTTTCTGCTCGGGAGCAGAAGTGATGCAGGTGGCTTCTGCTGGAAAAACGCTGATGGCAGAGAAAGTCATGATGTCTCGGGAAAGGTGAAACGCCTGTCTGCCACCCCTGCAGAAGGCTTCCAGCATGGGGAGAAATCGAGGGACCCAAGGGAAAGGGCATTGTTGAGGTAGGGGCTACAAACAAAGACCCAACACCCACCCAGAGGGGACATGGAGAGCCCACGCCAGCAGGGCTGGGGTGGCAGAGGATGGTGTCTTGGTAGCACTGCAGCCAAGCGGCCCCCTCCTGCAAACCCAGGGTGCCCTGAGCTCCCAGGCCCACGTATCTCCCTTCTGCTGGGCGCACGGAGCAGCAGGGGAGAGATGCCCCCAGCTCACACCCGCAATGCAATTGCATTCAGGCAATGTAAAGCACACAAAGAGAGCCATAAAAATACAGAAGCCACGTGAAGCGAGCCGCAGACCTCAGGGCACAGGGCAATCTGTATGGTTTTCAGCAAGACGGGAATGTCCTTGCAGCAGAGACCCCCATGGGTGTTGCTTGGCATCAGTGCAGCTCTGCGGGCACCGCTGCATCTCTGCTGCCCAGAGTTCCCTGCCCAGGACACGGCAGCACCGCTTGACAGCTTATTTACCGAGAGGCCCTGCCCAGAGATGACTCCTAAACACAGTTCACTCCATATGATGCTGCAAAGAGACATCAGAGTGCCAGGATTTGTCCCCCGCCTTGCCGAACAGCTTTTGCATGCAGGGCTGCTGCCTTGCTCCAGCCTGGCTGGGCTGCTGCTGCAGCACGTGTCCAAAAATTGTCTTGTGCGAAACTAAAATGCACCACCCTGCTGAGGACTGCCTGAACTCCCATCCTCAGCTCAGCTCCGGTGTGTAAGTGAAAACAAACCACGAGGCTGGCAGCCTGATCCCTTGCTGGGTTTCTCCTCTCTGTACCTCCTTTTACTCCTAACCCTTTCCTGCAGCCGTCGGGGACACCCAGGCCAAGGCTCACTTTGTCAAACCAAGAAAGTGCTGCTACATGCCGGCCACCGATGCCGTGGAAGCACAGGCAGCCTTCCCAAGTGGCTCGAGCATCGCAGCAGGATGGCAGACACCTTGATCCATCCCTGTAAGACAACAGGTAAAAGCCAGCAGCTTTTTACATGCCCAGCATTGCCGACAGCCCCTCGGGGGATCAGGCTACCCCCCCCCCCCCTTACAGCACATCCCCTGCGCTTTATGCAAGTGAAGCTGCTGCAGTGCTACCATCCCATCTCCCACCCACCAAGCAGGCAGCATTGCTGTCCCTGTTCCCTACAGCACAACACCCTGCTGCAGCCCACGAGCTGCCCTCGGCTGCCCTCACAACTGGATTGATGGCGGTGCTTTGCAAAGCCTGAAAAAAACCCACCTTAAAAAGGAGTATTAGGGGGTAGCAGCCACCCAATTTCCCCCGTAGCCGGCACTCGGTGTGTCTCATCCATTTCCTGGAGTCTATTTAACTTCTAAATTTAACAAGCTCCTAAACAAGTAATAGCAGCAAGTGGCAGCGCCCAGCTCCCAACCTGCAAGTGGCATTTCAGGGGCCAGGCCACCATCAGCACGAGCAATGGGAAATTTCTCAAATGTCTCTTTGATTTATGGCTCTAGTTAATTCTCCAGGAGGCCTGTGAGCTGCCCCGAGTGCACGAAACCTCAGAGGGATAAATAATTTAACAGGTGGTTAAATGTTCTTTAAGTTCTAGAGAACATCAGCAGGAGCACAGATTTCAGGGAATAACACAAAACTACAAATTGAGCACGAGAAGGGGGTGATGGCCTGAACCCAGGCGCTGCCATCAGCTTCATGCTGAAGAAGCATCAAGATGCAGCAGCAGAGCCGATGCCGCGGGAGGGAAAGGACCAGGACATCCCACCGTTGCTGCATCTCCATCCAGCAGGATCAGACACATTCCCCCCTATGTTGTAGGGGAATATCCCACCCAGATGTGCCCTGCCAGCTGTGCAATGCAGATGTGCAGCATAGGCTGCCCCGCCTGTGCCAAAAAAATTTATTAAATGGGGAGCAGGGAGGGAAGCGGGGAGAGGCGAGTGCCCAGGGCCTGCAGGCAGGGGAGGCTGCCTTGCCCGGCAGGGCTCGAGCAAAGCCATGTCTTGCTTCGGACGATGCTGACGCTCGGGGCAGAGCAGCCCCGCAATGTGCCTGGCACAGCCTGGTGCCCTTGGAGGCCACGACATTTGGCAGTAGATGCTTGATGAAATGGGCCGTCAAGGGGTTGCTCCCCCTCCTTGCTCTTTCTCCCCCATGAAATCCTCCCGGGGCACAGAGATCAGGGAGGCGCTTACGCCCTGCGCTGGAGGGGAGCGAGCAACCTTTGGGCTGACGCCGGAGGAAGACCACGGTGCAAGAGCCACCACTGACCGAAGCAGAGGGATGGAGAGGAGAAACCAAAGTGCTCCCCTTGCAAGCCTCCCAGCACCATTTCAGTCTCAGGTCGAGATGTTTTGGGACTCCCAAGAGCAGCAGGGCAGCCCCAAGCCCCGCCGGCAGCCCACGGCACACGCAGCCTCCCCACGGGGCCGGGGCAGGCTGCCGGGGAGCCCGGGAGAGGTAGATGGCAGCAAAGCCTATTTCTTGCAGCAGCCGGGATGCGACAGCCTGGTTCCTGCTCAGGCACCGTCCAGCCATGCGAGCCACCACACCGAGCAGGTATTTACAGACCGTCCAGTCCTTCGCTTTACCCATGGTCTTAGTTTTCCAGCCCAACTCCTTTTCCCCGGGTTTCTCTCCTTAAGCATGACTCAGTTCTGGATGGATCTTAATTTCTCCCTGGTTAGGGCATGTCAAGGAAATTAGCCGGCCAGGTGTATATCAATGCCTCTGCTGCCGGCACTCGGCTCCTTGCCTGCCTCTCCTCCCTCCCCCTCGTCCCTGGAGCAGGGCATCCCTGGGTACCCCCCGGCAGCAGCGGCCAAGCCGCCACCTTGAATTCAAGTTCGTGGGGGGACAGTGCCTGTCCTTTCGGGGAATACATGGCGTTTCGCTGCGGACGACCTGCCCTGCTCTCCCCTTGCAGAGAAATGACCAACACCACTCCCTCACTATGTCTCCAATCCCCCTTCCCCAGCCCTCTGCTGAATTTTTCAGGTGCCTGCTGTGGCTCAGCACCTGATTGAACAAATTGAGCAATGCTTTAGGGAACAAAATCCCTCCCCGGAGGAGCCCCATGGGGTTCCTGCCCCCATGGGTCCCACACAACGGGGAAGATGAGCGGGTCTGTGCCTGCCGAGGGCTGGGAAGGGGAGCCCACGCCCAGTCCCTGTCCCAGAAGGCTTATCATAGCCGCCCCTGATAAATGGATAATGAATAATTCACTGTTGGCTTTTGCTTTATGAAGTATTCATTGCGTTGAAGCTTCCCAAGGTAATTAACTATCCTATGAGCCCCGTGTAACACAAGCCAGCCACAATCCATCTTCAACACTTCATTAGCAGGTCCCCACACCACTTCAATAAATTAAAATGGAACAGATATACAAACGAAACTTTCCCCTCCCTGGGACACCCCCCCCCCGACCCCTAGGAGTCGGGTCCCCGGAGGAGGGCACTTCTGTGATGGGAACGCATGGGTGGTGGACAGGGACAAGCCACATTTCCCCAAGACAACGAGGGATTCTTTGCAGCTGGCTCAAGACAACAGGTTTCCCCAAAGTGCTGGGCAGCCCCAATCCTGACACACTAAGGCCTGAGCTCTCAGCAGTCTCAGGGCACTAGCGCCCTCAAAATCGAGCCGCACAGGGGGTCTCCAGCAGAGACCTCCCCTTGCAGGCCAAGGCTTTCCCCTCTTCCTGCAGAAATAATACAAAATTTTATCCCTTCTCCCCCCCTCAGCTGCAACACCCCACCGCTGAGTTACCCACTCCAGCTTCCCAGCTCATCCATGCTCATGGCCCCGGCACACCAGGCTGTCACCACCGCTCCAGACCCATCCTACCCTGCATCCAACAAGGCACAACGTGGGCTGATGCCTGCTGCAGAGCTGGATCCACGCATCGAGTTTCGCCCCGCTTTGGGCAGCCCCAGAGAGGCACAAGTCACTCACGCAGCCGCCACTGCCGGTCTCAGCCCGGAGGTGAGCCCATCACAAGGTGACACAGCCAGCAATAAACGCAGGCAGGAGTGGGACTTGTCGCTTTGATAGATGTGTAAAAATTTCCTCCAGCCCCCGTTGCTGAGTCAGCCTTTCTGACTTCAATAATTTACAGCAATAAACAGTAAGATAAGAGCAGGCGCGTGTGGGACACAGCTAACCTGGGCGAGATGAGCAATGGCTCTGCCGACAGCCCTGCTCACGGGGATGGTACCGAGCGTGGCATATAATTAAAGCCGACTTCTGGAGCCAAGCTCAGCTTGCACCAAAATGCTCAACCCCAGCCCCTGACTGCAGAAAGAGCCTTGGCTCAGCAGAAGGGGCGAGTGCCAAACCCCGTCACCAGGGTGTCCTGCACAGGTCCTACATGGGCTCTCCCAAAGCCCAGAGGAGCATCCTGCCAGCCCCAGGGCCTCTGCACGGCTCCACCAGCCCCTCTCCCTGCAAAGCCTCCCCATGGCACAACCAGCCCTTTATCAAGGGCAAAGCCCCGGGTGTGCCCTGCCTGCTGCTAATCCCCAAATCGCCCCAGCTGGGGCTCATCCCCCTTCTCCCTCCCCCCGGAGGCTGCCGGTCCCCTCCCTCACCCTGCTGCCCCCCCAGCTGGGCTTTCCCCGCTCCCTGCCTTCCTCGTGCCTTCCCTGTCAGCTTCATGCCAGCTTTCTATTGTTTTTTTGGAGGCAAGCGGAGCTGCCGGGCTTGTCATCTCCGCTACTGCTTACTGCTGCTAAAGATGCATATTCCCAGGATCCAGGCCTTGCCCTTTCCCGTCACGCCGGTTCTGCCGCTCCCAGCGCGTCCCTGCTGCAGCCGCAACCCGTCTCATTTTTCCTTGCCTCGTCGGGCACCTAATTGAATGGCTCCCCCGATCCCGTCAGCTTCGCCGTGCAAAGCCTGAGCTGGAATCTCCATTCCCCACGTGCTGCTCTCCGTGGGGCTGCCTCCGCACGTGGGCATCCCGGCGATCCCAAAGCTGGCTTCTCACCTCTGGCATCCGCCCAGGACGGGGTGGACAGTGAGATGTGACACCCCAAACACGGGGACAAAGCACGTGCCGGCGTCCCCTCCACAGGGGCCGAGTTATGACACGATACCCATTGCTAAGAGTGATGGTGAAAGAAAACTGGTATCCCTGAGCTGGAAAACTGATGGGGTTTTATCTAAAAGTAACCAAGCAGCTCGAGGGAGGGCATCCTCCGCGTTAGGAGAAACAGCCGATGCAGCTCAGCCATTCTCCATCGCTGGAGGAGATGGACTGTCCCCGGGGAGTCACTTCCATAGCAGCTTGAGCAAATATCGCTTTAATAGGGACAGCACGTGTGCTAAATCTGGAGCCGTGTATCCTGGCCCCAGGCTAGGCCATAATATACCTTCCTAGTCTGGGTACACATGTCCTATCTTCTTATAAGCCATGTTAAGGAAAAAATTTAATAAAACTACTATATGGCGAAGAAAAAGCAGTGATGCTTGATGGAGATGTCTGCCCAGGCAGTGCAGCCTCGGGTGGAAGGTCTGGGCTGCACATCCCAGTGGGGATGCGGGATGGAATGAGGCGTGGGGCTATCCCGGTGCCGAAGCCGGGACGGAGGCAGTGGGGCTGCCGCGGCCCCTCGGACAACCGAGTTGGGGCTGGGGGCGTAGGGAGCCACAGGTCGGGGTTTCCAGGTGCCCTGTCCCATGGCCACGTGTCCTCCCGGGTGCCACGATCGGCCGCAGTGTCTGATGCAGGAGCCGTGCAGGGTGCAATCTGCAGATGTTGGTATTTGCTTTAACACACTGCGTTGGCCAGGCAGAGCCAAGGCACGCAATTTTCATTATATGATATCAACATTTAGCTCTAGCGTTGGCAGTGTCAACCCTAATTATTTTCAAGAAGTCTTGAGGGCTGCGGGGATAAATCAATATAAATAACATGTTCATAAACTCTGAATCGTGTTCCTAACAGCATTATGACTTTAATTTGAATCTCATAAAGGAGGAGTTTGGGTCAGGTGTCCCCCTCCCTTTTTCTTTCACTTATTAATCTTCGCTGTCTGTTTGTCCTCATCCCCCACATCCCACAGAGGAGGACGCTGCGGGGGGAAAAGAGGGAGAGGAGCTCCAAGCTGGGATGCCTCTGTGCTTTTCAGCAGCAAAAAGGAGATGGCGACCTGCCAGTGCCATCCCAGGCGGGCACACGCACAGGACCGATGGACAGCCACCGGCACGTGGCTGGATTCGGGGCCGTGACGCTCTTTTCCCCGGCTCTCGAGCAACCTCCTCCTCCCCGGGCTGCGGCGATGGGGCTGTCTCGCCTCCCCCGCCCGCGGTGCAGATGGCCCAGCATATGGGCAGCCTCCCCTCGCGCTCGCACCTTGTAAGCAGATTCTGTCAGGTTTAAAGAGGAAAAGCTTAATTAAGCAGTTGTGTGTGTACAATTACATCCTTAATTATCTCCGCGTTTCACTTCTTTGTTGTTTCGTGTTTGCAAGAAGTTTGGTAACAATCAGAGGCGAACGTTCTCTGAGAGAGGAGCTTTTCTTTCTCATTTTCTCTTTCTCTCTCCCTCCTGCCTCATTTTAGGGATGTTTTTCTGGACTGGCCTGAGCAGCAGAAAGAGCCTCCGGCCGGGCAAGACCCCGCGAGCCCCGAGCCCTCCTTGCTGGAGAGCCAGAGCTGGGTTTCATCGTCCTCAGCTCCCGCGTCAGTACCCAAACCAGGAGCAGGTTTCCAGAAGTGCTGCGTATGCAAAGTGCAAATCGAGCTGGTAAAAAGCTGGTTTAGCCCAGTTTTTATTACTTCACGCGTTTGTGCTACAGCGACGCCAACGCTCCAGCCCAGCCCCAGGGCCGGCTGGAAAGCGCCAGTCCTCGCTCCAAACACCCTCGAGAATAAACAGACCCTGCGAGAGCAGCATCGGGGGTGATGCTTAATTGCACCCACACCCAGGGACTTGCATCCAAGGGACAGCCCCGCCTAATTAATTCCTGCAATTACTCCATCCCACCCCATCTCCCAGCCTGGGCCGCCTCTCCATCCCGCGGCATGCAGCGAGCCAGGCACCCTCCCCAGGGACATCCCGGTGTCCCCTCGCTGCCTCCTCGCTCCCGGGCAGGGTTTAGAGCCGCCTGCAGAGAGCAGGGACAAGAGGTAGCAAAAGCAACTGGCTTAATTTGTGGCGGTGCTTTTATTTTATGCGAGGAGCACTAAACAGTCATAAACAGCCAAGTTAGATATTGGAGCTGGGGGTATTTTTATTGTTTGTAAGTCCTTGAAATTTTGCACCATGTTTATGAAGCTTTTATTAAAAATAACCCCAAACTCTCGCTTCTCTAATTGAGTGTATTTCAAAAAAACACACGCCTGCTTTTAATATTTATATCACCGTCAGTTAATTTTTATTTACCTTGTAGTGAAACTCATCTTCATCCTTAATTCCCAAGCCCATATTTGCTTTGAAATCAGAATTGGACCTAACAATCAGCCGTATATTTAACGTGCCATTAAATTCTCAGTTCTGCTTTCACAGCTTTCAAACCAGTTGGCTTGAAATACAGCAGTGATCCCCCTTTTCCCAGCGTACCGGCAGGCCAGGCAGCGAAAATGAATCTTCACGCGGCTGAAAGATGTCAAGCGCTGGGAACGAGCCCAGAGAGAGCAACAGAGATGACTGGGGGGGGCTGCAAAGCGAGACCTGCGGGCAGGGATGGAGAGCGCCGAGGTTGAGGGGTTCAAAGAAGGTAGAGGCGAGACACGATCACAATTTTCAAAGGTGCAAGAGCGCTGCGGGAGAAGGAAGGTATAATCTGTCCCCTGGGTGCACAGAAAGGAATAACGGGTGTCAGAGACGGAGAGATTTAGGCTGGGCCGAAGGAGAAGCTCTGTGGGGAGTTAAGCAGCGAAGAGGGAGGCAGATGGGGAAGTCTGGGGTCTTTGGGAAGAGGCAGGACAAGTGAATGGGAGCGTTCAGCAAAGCTCAACCTCATCACATCCCTCCGACCCCCGTGCTCTCTCCCAGCCCCGAGGAGGGGCTGCGTCCGAGTCTGGAGCTGCAAACGGGGTTGTGGAGTTGGCCATCCCTGCCACCAGGCTGGGGGGAAGCAGAAGAAACTGGGGACGACCTGGTTTTCCCTATTGCCAAGTTTCCACAAAAATCTGCCCGCCCGGAGGGGCAGCAGGGAGCCCTCCCACGCACTTCTTCGGAGCATGGTGGGACGTCAGCCTGTCCCCCCTGTCCGTCTGCCTGCTGCTGTGCTGAACCTGACAGCCCCAAACGGTGCTCGGGGCAGCTCCGCTCCCCGCTTCCCCGTCCCTGCCACTGCAGGGAGGAACCACAGCGATGGTTCCGCTGACGAGCGGGGCCCGGGTGAGCAGCGCCTTGATGTTGGCAAAGAGAAGATTAGGAGACAAGTGGATCACAGCCTGTAATTAAACACCCAGGGAGGAGGTCTGTGATGCCGGAGAAGCCTTTCATCCAGCAGTCAAAGCGCAACTTCTCAAGGGATGCGGGGAAGGCACCAGCCCTTGGAGGCTTTCACTGATGTTTCACCCCAACCTGGCTACGGTTATGGGGTGCAGGGGGGGGAGAGGCTCTGTGCAAGGATCCGGCAGCATCTGCATTGGGATCAACGCAGCGAAGTACCCACTGCTTCTACCCAGCCCTCAGCATCACCATGCAAGGGCGGCTCGGATGCTCACGGCTGGAGCACAGGGTGGAGAAATGCATCTGCACCCCAAAACCACGTTCCCAAGGATGCCGAGGAGTTGAATTCAGGGAAACCAGGGCTTGCGTGACCTTGCCATCTCGCCTTTGCTCCAACGCTTGCCACCGACCTGCCCAGGCATTGTTGTGCTCTTTGGCCAAGCACGCTGCAGAAATTGAACCAGGCAGCACCGACAGCAAAAAGCAGATGCAACATTTTAAAGTCCTTCCCAGCGTTACAATCTTGGGTGTTATTAACAACACTTGTAAGAATTTGTTCTTGAACAGATGTGATTTTTATCTTGATGGCATCACTTTAAATCATTTTTATCCCCACGAAGTTTGCAAGAAGCATATTTTCTGTGCACCATTTATCTTGCCAAATATCCACCACCCTGTTTATTACTCACTCCCTCTTTAACCGTTACCGATGGGACTGGTCCCCACCCTCCACTTCGGCACTGGTTCCCAGCTCGTGATGCTTCTCCTCTCTCCCTCCCTCCGCCCCACAATTCCCCTTCGACCTGTGTTTTATTGGTGGCAGCAAAATGAAATCAAGTGCTCAAATCTCTGTGGCTGAGAAGCCATCAGGAGGTAGGAAGAGGTGTGCGCTCAGCTGCCAAACGTCCTTAGTGTCTTTGCTCCTCTCATGTCTTCAGTTACAATTCAAGTTAATAAAAACGCAGAAAATTCTCCATTTTCCTCTGCAGAGAAGTGGCCACAGCCCCTTTGCTGCCGCAAGGAGCTCCTGCCAAATTGAGCCGGTGCATCGCAACATCCTCTCCCTGCCACCTCCCTCGGCCGCTCCACATCTTCGGCATCAATTTTAGAGGCTCCAGCCCCCGGGAAGGGACCCCCGGAGTTATGACAAGCTGCGGGGATGGGTGGGTTTGGGCAACTTCTTAATAACTTCTGTGCAAAGGCTCTTAAATCAGCCCCCGAGGGCTGCACCCCACGGGGATACGGCCCTGAGAGCGGAGAAGGGGGTTGCAGGGGTACTCACTGGGGCTCCTCTGGCAGCGGCTGTTTGGAAACATCTTGCTCGTTGCAGCTGGAGCCAGCGGGGCCGGGAGCGCAGCACAGCCGTCGATGAATCGATCGGCACATCAGCGCGCGCGGAAGCGAAGCAGCGAAGTGGAAAGGCGTCGGGGATGGGAAGCAGCGGTGCCGCCTCCGCGCGGGCGGCTGCAGGGGATGGGAGGGCGGCGCGGGGGCATCATCCAGCCCTTTTGCGCAGCTGGAGGGGAGCAGAGCCCAGCCACAACCCCTCGGGGATGGGCTCCCAGCTAGTGGGAGATGGTGAGCAAGGCTAATACCATTTGGGACAGTCCGGACGGGCCAACGCAGCCTCAAATGCAGGGCTCAAAGGACATTTTGGCTCCACCACCTCCTTGCAAGGGCATGAACTGCCCCAAATCCATCCTCCCTGCCTGACCAACCCCCTCCCCTCTTCACTTGCAGTTCCTAAATCTTTCCCCCACAGCATAGATACTTCGGTAATTGCCGAGACGAGCACCTCAAGCTGGCGCACCACATCAGCCCCTCGTGCTTGGTGGGCTGCGGTCCTCAGGGAAGGACCGTGAAGATGGTGAACGTTTGATCAAAAGCTGAGTTCGCAGCCACAGCAGCGTCACTGGCTGTCCCCAACAGCGTCCTCGATGCGAACAGATGGGCAAAGGCACGCGAAAACCTTGGGGCAGGGAAGGCAGAGCCGGGCAGCAGGAGGGGCGGCGGCAGGGGGCATTCCT
>NW_008825105.1:2280730-2306060 GCF_000699105.1 Pygoscelis adeliae
CTGCTGTCACCATCACTTGCTTGGAAATAAAGACTTCTTAAGAGGAGAACTGCAGAGAAAGGAGCAGATTCTCTGATACAACTTAGAAAACACCAATTCTGCTTTCAGATGGCCCACGCTACTCCCTTGGTGGGGCTGAACTCACCCTGGTGCTCAGGCTGGCGCAGGGAGCCCAAAGGTGGGTGAAGGCGCCCACCTGCTCAGGATGCAGGAGATGCAGGCACAGCACCGGGACCCTCATGGTTTTAAACGCCTAGGAGAAGAGCATCCCCATGGGGGACCATGGCCCGGAGGGTGCAACACAGCCCCTTTTTCTGCCCACCAGCCCTGGGCATGTCACGCTGGCCGGCATCGCGTGCCGAGATGGAGGAGACGGCAGAGCAGAAGGTGGAGCAGCCCCAGGTGAAAGCAATGGGTTGCAGCACATAATTTAACTGGAGCGAGAGGAGAGGAGGGAGGAAGGAACGCCGCACCGAACAAAAAGTAGATGAGAGCTGGGAGTAATAAAATATTCCAAAACTAGATTAAGAAATTACAAGCGGGGAAGGCAGAGCGCTGGCTGGGCACGCGGTCCCACTGCAGCTGGGACCGGAGCACACACCTCCCTGCGGTATTGTGTGGTTTTATCGGACGAGGCAGCTTGCCATCCCGCTGTGAAAATGAATCTGCTTTTGGTGTATGATTAAAGCCAAGCACTCCCGCTCCCCTTGTTTCTGAAGGCTTCGGAGGCCTTTTTAAAGGAACACCTGTTACCAGGACCTGGGTAATGACTCATTTGGGGACTACTTGAGGCTCTTCTATGCTTAATAGGTTTTGCATGAGTAGAGGAGGGGATCCAGGAGAGACCGGGTCACCTGGAAGCGGCGGGGTTTGTCAGTCCCCACAAGGATTTGCTGCTCGAAGCGATTGCCTTTGCTCCCGGCCCCGCTCTGCCCTGCAGGGACGGGGACCACGTCACGCAGCGGGGCTTTAACTGGAGCACCGGGGAGGTGTTCCCGGCCTGCCGGCAGCAGAGGAGCTGGCTGCGTTGCAGCTGGGCCTGGGAAGGGCTGGAAATTTCCAGGCGCTGACGAAGCCCGGCCTTGCAGCCAGCCCAAGCAGGTGGATCGGCCGGCTGGCAGCCGGCTCCTGACCTTTGCAGCACTCAGCTGGAGCAATAAAAATGAGATTCGTTATCTCCTTCCTAATACAGATTTTTGGTGACAGATAGGAGTCCCCTGAGTGTTCGCATTGCCAGGCACAAGCGACCTGCCGTTCCCTATGCTGGGGCAGCGAGAGAGTTTGGGGTGATGCAGTTGCGAGGTGCAGGCTCCATCTCGTCCCGCTTGTCCCGCTGAAAACCCATCCGTGGGGACGCCCACCCGTTAGCAGGAGGCACTGCTGCATGGCTGGCCTGCAAATGCAACGCAGCGGCGTTGTGCCGGGGCAGACAGCACCGGGGGGAGAGGTCCAGCGTCCATCACTGTGCAGAGGGCATCGGTACTGGTGGACTCGACACGGCTTTGTAGGATGGTGCCTTGAAACCCCACCATAAAGAGCCACCCGCAGCTGGGAAACCTGCAGAGCTCACGGCCCAGCCATGCGAGGAGCTCGCACGAGCTGCTGTGCTGCAGCCACATCTTTTAGGAAGGACAAGAAAGTGCTCAAGAGGTGGAAGAGAGCAAACAGAGGGAAACCACCTCCCTAGAAAATGCATCCTGGAGGTGCGGAGGGCCAAGCAGGGGCTCTGCCCACCGGCTCCAGAGCAGCTGGCGGAGGAGCGGATGCTTCTGCACATGAACTGGGAATGGCTCCTTTTGCAGGAAGTTTTTCCTTCCCAAGGTGTGGGCAGAAGGCACCTCCCTGCTGTCAGCGGCGCTGCCAGTTCCTGGCAGTGAGTAATTAAAGCCTTTTATTCAGTGCCTGGAGGCACAGAGGCATCAAGGGCTCTTATCAAAGAAGAAACCCAGCGGGCTGGCTTTGTGCAGAGGGGAGGGAAGAGATGCCAAGGCTGCCTGTGCCGGTTTAAAGAAAGTTTTGGCTTCATTGTCCTCTCCTAACTCTTTAAATCCACCTTGTGAACAACTAATCCACGTTTATACATCACTCTGCAGCGTTCAGCTGGGTAGAGGCCAACTCCTCCTGCTGCAGTTGGGGCCAGCACAAAGGGTCAGCCCCAGCACATGGCTGAGCGGCTCCATCCCCCTGGCAGTGGTCCTCGCCGTCCTCTCGCTCTGGATCAGGGTCTGGGTTCAAAGGCCGCGTGGCTCTGTGTGATAAAGGGAATTTCCCCCACTCGCCCCAAACAGGCACCCTGCGTGGGATGGCGATCTCCAGGGGTTCCTCTGATCAGCTCTGCTATGGCATCTGGAGACACTCGGACTCCATCTGCGCCACGCAAAGGACAACTGCAGCCACTCAAGATGGGCAGGAGGATCTGCGTCTGGGGATGGGAGGGACGAACAGCCCCCCAGAAGCGTTGGCAGAAGTCCTGGCCACAGCCCCGTAACACAGGCGCGCTCAATGCTGAAGCCGCGCACAACTCAGTGCTTTGTGTGGGCAGATGCCTGCTCTGCTGCGGCACCCCGGGCACAGCACCCCGAGAGCAGGGTCCCCAGCCCAGGTCTGGGGGACCTGCGCCTTCCCCGCAGGGTGGCCGTGCCAGGTCAGGGCTCAGCAGCCCTTGTCGTTTGGGGAGCAGGAGGAGCACGGAGGGGACGTGGACAGACCTCCAAGGTGGAGTGAATTTTCCAGCTCTCAGATATAAGGAAGAATCATAATGTCATTTATCATCTTTAAAGATACGCAGAGTTGGCGAGAGAATGAATTCTTCTTCATAACCCACTTCCCAGGGTATTTTTACTGTGCATCATAAATTATAATACCTTTTTATTTTTGCTTTATGGCCTGTCCCTTGCCAATTCTGGTGATCTACATCCTCCTTCCACCCCCCCCCCCGCCCCACCCCCCCCCCCCCATTCCCACCAGCGCTTTAGGAACAATCCCTGCCTGTCTCTCTCCTCCTCCTCCCATCAGCTCCCCAGTCTCTCCCCTTCCACCATCTCTTTTTTCCCCCCTTGTCCACTGACGCTCTGCACCGAGACAGGGCTGGAAAGCTGTGAGCATCGCCAGCCCGGTGAGGAGTGAATGGTTGGCACCTCCGGGCTGCTGCAGAGCCTCAGGCAAGCGCAGCCCGTGGCCACAGCTCCAACCCACCAATCTCACAGCAGCACAAGCCCCCGTGCAGCAGGAGGGAGACCACTGCTAGCTCCTGGTAGTGCCATGCCAGCCTGGCAGCTCTCTCGGGACCTCCCCAGGTTGCTGAAACAGCCTCAGACATACCCTGCCCCAACACACCTTGTTTTACAGCACAACTCCAGATGTTTTCGAGACTGGGACAGCTCTGAGCTTGCTTAGCTTGGCCCTGCTTCGATGCAGCCTCTTCTCTGTTGTGCATGGTTTTCGAGTCCTGTTTGGCTTTCTGCACCAGTAACAGCTCAGAAGAGGCAGCGGTGTGGGCCAGGGCGGAGGTTTCAGCTCCGTTTGCATCTGAAATTCAAAAGGGAGCACCAGCAATGCAGGTGAGTTAATGTAAAACTGAGCAGCTCCCGCCTGAGCCAGCTCAAGTGATCCCAAACCCTTGTTATGAACCTCAGAGGAGAGCAGCCCGCCCAAGACAACCTTTCCCATCACCACCGATGGCTGCTTACCGCTACTGCGATGCCCGGGAGCCCGTGGAGATCCCACTCCTCGGCTCAGCATCGCCATGTCCGCAGTGCAGAGATCTCGGCGGCCGTCACTCGCTGCCAGCCTCACGCCCTCCCGTCCCCACCGCCAGACAGGACCAGCCCAGCTGAAAGGTGCTCAGGGGTATTTCCCCCAGCTTCTTTCTTGGCAAACCCCTCCCCTGTTAAAGGAAGAGCTGTTTGCAAACCACGCTGGGTGTACAACCTGCCCCCTGCGAGAGAGGTGGTACGGCGAAGCAAAGAGACTTTTTTTGGTGGCTTCAGCATCCCTCCGGCAATTACAGCCCGACACCGCACCCGCAGTGGAAAATCAGTCATAAAGCAGGAGACAGAGGGAGGAGAGGTGAGTGTTTATCCCTGTGAAATATGGATATTTGCCACAATGAGGCTGGCTAAGAACATTACATTCGGCACGCTAAGCCGGAGAGTTTCAGCAGGTTTATTCAGGGCTCAGGAGTTAGGCTCCCTATCGGGAGAGAAGCTTTAAGCGTGTCAGGGATTTACAGGCAACAAGAGAAGAAAACAAGCCGGCTCCTTGGGAATAGCCCGGCAAGGCTGACATCTCAGACAGGACTGTATTTTCCTTGCGCTGTAAGATGTTTAGGGGCAGCGACTGCCTTTCCGAGGCCGATAAGGGATTTCTAGGGCTAATGCAAAAAACTCAGTCACAGTCATTCACATTTCCCATCTTTTTTCACAGAAATTTGTAGCCTGCCCTAAGCGCCCGGCAATGGGAAGTCTCCCTTGCGCAGCCCTGCCTAGATGCACTCTCCATGCCCTTAAAATCAGCACGTGGGATGGGCAGGGAGGAATAAGAACCGCTAAATGTGTGGCTATGGGCGGCTGGCAGCAAGTCAGCGGCAGGATCGGAGCCATGCTTGGCTCCCGTCCTTCCCCACCGCATCTGGGGCGTCGCAAAGAAAAATTAGAGTACGGGAGCAGGTTAACAGCCAGGAAAATTATTGCTAACAACACGACCAGGGGCTTGTTCCTTCCCTTTTTATTGGAGACTGAGTGATTACTTGTAGGTAGTTAAAAGGCAGGAGCTGTGTGTTATTGCAGGGGATGCTCAGGAGTAACGGGAGGCTAATTAACGAGCAGCTCTTGCTCGCTGCCGGGGGAACGTTCCCAGGGGCCGTGCTGCAAGCCGGAGAGCAACGCCGGCAGAGCGGGTTTGAGCGTGTCGAGGTAGCGCAGCACGGGGGGACGGAGGAGGCTGGGAATGAACCTGTTACTCTGCGAGCGATGATCCCGGCCCAGGTTTCGCAGGGGGCTGAGACGCTTGGGGCAGGGAAGGGACAGGGATGGGCTGCAAAATGACTCAGGCCAAATTCCCACTCCAACCCTGGGAAAGGGAGGACATAAGAGGCTCGTTGGCATCTGCCGGTGGGTTTTGGTGAAGCAAATGGGTCATCTCGGCCTCGCTCAGCCCTGGTGCATTGGCATCAGCGAGTGCCGGGCTTGGGGGCTGCCTCTGAACGCAGCCAGTTCTGGGGGGGTCCCGATTCGTGATGGGGCTGTAGAGGTGGGGACCAGAAGAAATGGCTCCATGCATGCCCTAGGACATTTCTAAGCAGATGGAGACAGGGTAAGGCCTGCGGTGCCTGAGGACATCGGGACACACAGGCCGCAGGGCTGCCACGAGCAGCCAGCCCTGTGAGACGAGCACGCTGGGAGAGGGGCGGGTGGGAACAGGGCAGCAGTGACAAATGAGTTTAATTCCTGGGCAGACACCAATGGAAGGGGGTGATTAATGGGAGGAGCACCTCGTCGTGGCCTCAGGAGCTCAGGGAGCTGTTTTGGAAGAGGATGGAGTAGCAGGGACCGGAGGATGGAGTAGAAGGGACCGATGCTCGGAGGCAGCAGGCTGGGAACTGAGTTAGAGACCAGTCTCACACCTGGGGAACAGGAGGTGACAACCACGCACAAAGTCCATCTCCCTCCTGCCCACACCACCCCCCTGACCGTCTCCCAGGTCTGGGTCCTCCTCAGAGGTTCATGGGCAGGACTGAGACCCTTCAATCATTTCTCCTGCCCCCTTGTCTCCCTCTTACCCCACCAAACACGCACGCTGGCATGTCTGGGGCTGGTGCACGCTCGCCCCAGGACCCTGTTGCTCTCAGGGGGAGATGCTAGCCAGGGGACAAGCCACTCAAAGCGATGGGGATGGCCTGCTCCCGCAGGACACTGCTGGCTGGCCCTACGGCTCAAGCTGAGCAGCTGGAAGAGCAGCAGAAAATATGGGAGGCAAAATATTTCGTGTGGATAGTTTCACAAAGGGCCATAAAGAGCCTGATTAACACTGCAATCAACGGCCGCTATTTCACGGTAACAATAAACCGCCCCAGCTGCTGCTGCTGGTGGTTTTGGGTGGCCTCACAGTGCAGCAATGACCAGGTTTGAACAAGAAGGTCCACGTGTGCGATGAGGAAACCTCTGTGCGAGCACCATTGCATCACCAAAAGGTATTTTGGGAAAGTCCTGTCCCCACAACCCATGGCAGGGCACTCAGCCCTTGGATGTCCTCTCTGCATGGGGCAACACATCCAGCCTAGAGAGGGAAAGGGCAATGTGTTTTGAACCAAGTTTTTAGAGCAATAAACTTGGTTCTTGCTAATTCAGCTGAAAGCCAACAGCAGCTGGAGCCCATGGGAGCAGAGACTGTGGGGAGCAATAGCGACTTACACCAAGACTGGATTTGATGCCATGGGAGGGATCCAGGAGATGCTGTCCAGGATGTGGCTCTGCGACTGCAGCACAGCCATGGGACGGCAGCGAAACCATCAGACTGAGCAATTCATTACTGCAGCAATTCAGACCCTTAACACCGACAGCCAGCTCTGCCCCAGCAACCTGCAGCACGTCCCTGCCCATCGGCACCCGCCTGCTCCCCATCTGCAGAGGGGGAATTGAAACACAGCCCTGGGGATTGCAGCAGGACAGGCTGTGCCAGGGCACCCGTCATCTTCCCTCCTGCACGCGGCTCCTCGCCTGAGCTGATACGCCGGCATTCGCCCGCCTCTGGCCCTATCCAGCTCTGCCTTTGCCTGCAAGACCGGTGCAGAACTGGCTAAACCGGGAGCTGCACAGCCTCTCCTGACGTATCCACGCTGAAGGATTTGCACTTCCCGGAGACAGAGCGATGCCATCAGCGCTGGCTCAGCTGGAGGACCACAAGCAGCCTGGCTGGGTACCACTGGGTCCATCCCCTCATCCCCCCTCCCCTGGCTGGAGGTGTGGGTGCCCCCCACTCCCCCCAGCGCGTCACTCACTCTCAGCCTTGGTCCGAATCCAGCTGGCTCCTCCAACCGATCAGGGAGACGGTCCTGGGCTGACAGCTTGCCATGAGAGCCAGGAGCAGCCCCTCGTGCATTGGGCACAGCAGCTGTTAGGACTGATTAAAAAAGGAGGAACCCAACAATTATCAGCCCGTGACAGCCAGTTCTGCTGCCCGCAGCCAGGGCTGCCGGAGGCAAGGCGGGGGGGTCGGCCAGCCCGGGCAGGGAGGCTGGGTACCCGCTTGCTCTCTGGGATCCTGCAGCGGGACAGGGATATGCCAGAAAACACACGTGTGCAACTTCCACACCAGTTGTGTGCGTGCCCACAGCGTGCATGGGCAACAAGCTCCGTAACGTAACGTCTGCATGCGGCTGTATATGCACATAACCCTGCAGGGCCATATATGCATAGGTTGTGTAATGCCCGGCGTGGGCTGGCTGTGCCAGCACAGGGCCTGAGCACACGGCGGGGGCAGGTGCACGCTAAGCACACGCGTGCCACCCTGCGTGCACCGGACTGCACAGCTCCTCTGCCTGTGCAATCACAGCCGTGTCAATCGGGACAGGGCTGGACACACGCGTTGCCGCCGCGCACATGGCGAGCCCCCGGGAAAGCACACAGACATGGCTGCAGCCGCGGCCGCTCCTCCAGCTTGCGGTTCTTGGCAGCCCTGTGTCTCTGCGGAGTTTCTGAGCAGCCTTTTCCCCCACCATGCCTGGCCTCCTCATTAATATCTACCAGTTGAATTATTTATTACAAACAGATGTTAGAGTTTAAAGAGTGTTAAGAGGATGTCCTTGGCTAATCAATTTATTTTTAACTAGTTTATGTATTTATTACAAACAGAATTTGGACTTCAGCTGCCATTTTAAATTATCCCTCATTCATCATAGTGCTGCATGTGCTGCTTGGATGCTCGTGCTGTGTCCTTGGGGACCATGAGTGAGCCACAAATCTGGTGTTTGCTGGCCAGGGAGTGGGCTTGCTTATTCCCTCATTTCCAAACGCTACATAAAATTCAGGCACTAAACTGAAACACACTGCAAACTCCCCGGCGATGAGCTTTGCCTTTGCGGGCAGCAGAAGGCTGCAGCCACGCCGGGCGGGGGGAGCGGGGGTCTTCTGGCAAAGGCGGAGGAGAGAGGAGGGAGATGTTGGTAAGAGGTAGAAGGACTCCAGGCCACAGAGGAGAGAGGGGGAGATGGACTTTGACTGTCTCCATCTCCCCTGTCCTTGCAGCCCTCCCCAGAGCTGTTTAGGCAAGCCCTTTGCCGTACCACCCTCCCGTACCAGGGAGCATTCCAGGATGTTCCTGATTCGTGCCACTGAGAATCTGACCCTGAAAATGCCCTGAAGGTAGTTCTGGGATGAGACCAAGCAAAAGCCAAGAGAAATTAAGTGGGTGTAGTTTGTGCACCACAGTTGCCATATGCAAACCTGATGACCACGAACCCCACGTGGTCTCCAACCCCTTGAAAATATTAAGAGCAACTAGGAAGCAGGAGCAGGGATAAGGGAGCATCTTCCAGGCTCCAGCCACAGCCAAGGGCTCCTAGTCCCACGCTGGGCTGTTACAGCCTCTTCTACAACCTCAGCCCATGCTGGGACACGTTTGGGGGATGCCAGCTGCAAAGCACACGGGCACGAAGGCGGCTCGTGTGAAAACACAGCCCCCATCCCACCGGACATCACCACCTTTACCAAACAGCACACAACCAGCAACAGATGCTTTGCTGCTCGCTGCTGCAGCCATCACAAATGCCCCAGGTGAATCCAAGGCGTTTCTGTGCCCGTTCATCACCCTCTGGGAAGCACCAAAGTCTTAAAGAACCTGTCAGCCGTGAGGGACTCGAACTGCATTTCAGCTTTCGGCTTGTCACCATTTCCAAGAGATATTGGGGAAAAAACAAGAAGGGAAGATGCTGTAGGAGGAGGAAGATAAACGGTGCCAGAAAGGAGGAGGGGGAAGGAGAAAGATTGGAGGAAAAAAAAAAAAAAAAAGAGAAGAGGGGGTGACGTTGCGCATTGAGCACAGCAATTAAAGCCACCCTGAGCTCACCCAATTAAACTGACTGGAGAGAGGAGGAATCCCAAAGGATAATTTCCTGGCATATTGCTCGTTTGTCTCTCTCAGTCTCCGACGCTGGAACGCTTTTGTGTCAGTCAAGCCATGGAGCTGAGCCCTGGGGAGAGGGGAGAGAGATGTTGGTAATTTAGCAGGCAAAAGGCATCTCTTCCCAGAAACCTCCTCAAATGTGCCATAAATCCGAGTAAACCTTATCCATAGCTACTGCAAAGCAGCGAGAAGGGACAGGACCAGGAGGGATGGGGATGGATGGAGCACTTTACCTGTCCTTGGTCTGCTGGATGGGCTTTCTGCCTTGTCGCTCCCATCAGGGCATTGCTCCTCATCCATGCTGGTGCTCCCAGATGGCTTTGCCCCTCTGGCTTGGGTCTGGCTCCCTCCATCTCAGCAAGAGCCTGTCTTGCTACAGCCCATGCAGGGACTCCATTCCCGTCTATGAAAGAGCAAACGTGTGCTTATGTGTATGGGCAGGATAGAGGGGAGCTAGGGGGTTACTGCAGAATGAAGAATGCCAGGCAAATCAACAGATAGCAGCCTGTCCCGGCATGGTGAATGCCGGGTCTGTCTTGCTCCTCTCCTTGGTTCATCCATAATTCACAGCAACTTCGAGAGGGCGCGGTGGAGGAGCGCAGCCACCACGGCCACAGCCCCGCGGTGCCCACGGCCGGGCTGCTCCAGCCCGCAGAAACACCAGGACCGCACCGGGGATGGGGAGCGAGGGGGGCAGCCGGCTGGGAAGAGCCACGGGGTTTGGTGGAGCTTCTGCTGAGCTGCGGTGACAGCCATGTGTCCAGCCGCCGTGGGACATCTCTGCAAGGTGACCAGCGTCCAGCCTCGTTCGTACAGTAGTCCTGCCCCACAGCGCAGTCCCTACAAATGCCCACTGCCTTCACCTTTTGCAAGGATCTAAACATCAGAAAACCCCATCTGGTGAGCAAGGGTTGGATGAGGTCCTGCTCCTGCATTTGCCGTCCGAGGCAGAAGCCATCCCCTTCCAGGGAGCAGCAGAAAGGTGTCCCAAGGCCCAAACAAACAGCCTGCGCTGCCGGCCATCCCTCCGCACAGAGCTCCTCAAACATCTTCATTCCTCACACACGGCCCCGGCCGTTCCTCTGTGCTGTCAATAAAGCCAGAGGCAAACAAGGACCTGGAGATTTACTGCTGTTCAGCGCTAAGGGCCATGCTGGGTGCTTAAACCCTGGAGTTATGGGAATCAGTGGAACGCTGTAATACCTGGCTAGACAGAGACGAGCTGCTGCCATGGCAAATAGTTCTGGCTCAGAAAGCGCCCAGGGAGTCAGAGGAGATGCAGAACCCCAGAGCGTCCAGAGGCAAAGCCCAAACCACAGACCAAAGGGAGGAGACAGAGCTCAGAGAAGCAGCTTCAACTCCGAGAAAACCGAAAACCACCCGTGAACCAGGCAAGACCTGCAAAGCCTTCGAGGGACTTTACTGCACGGGGGCTGAGGAGCAGCTCAACGGTTTTAGCTCTTGGACACCCATGGGACGAGTGGGAGCTGGGTTACGCCCCGAGCCTCGCACAGCACATCCAGGCTCCCCCCGGCAGCTCACCCAGCGGGCAGCCGGCAACGGGGGGAGCCCCGTGCGGGCATCCAGCCCCCTCCCCAGCCCTCCCTCCCCACTGCCCGCAGCAGGCAAACACCGGCAATCAGCAGGCTCCAGCCGCTTTGCCAGCACCAAGTCTCAGGCAGTCAATCAAAGCATCAGCTTGAAAGTGTTAAAGGCCCATGTCTGTCTGTATTATAATCACAGCACTACACCTTGTCGCTGTGTGTGCCCTAATGCTGCAATATTTTGCGCATGATTTCACCAGCTGCTGCTGGAGGCATTAGGGAGCTGATGCTCCTTCGCAGCTCTGGGTGTTTGCTTGCTTGTTTGCAGGTAAGTCTCTTTTTATACCCATTTTTCTTTATTTATTCTCCTTTTGCTTTACAGAGCAGTTGCCCCCTCCATGGCTGGTAGTGCCTTTACCGACACTCAGCCAAAAATTGCGCAAAACATCAAAAAAGCAAGGCTTGGACCCAGGGCAAGAGAGGCTTGGAGCTGTGCTGCTGGGGGCTCGAGTACATGGACTTAACATGAGGATTCAGCCTTTTTGTTGGCATTTGCCGTAATCCCTGGCCCAGCGTGGTGTGCAGGAACTGGTCCCATCCCTGCCTCGCTTGCACTCCCCCAGCGGGGAGAGCACAGGGGGGTCTCCATCTTCCCCCAGCTCCTCTGCTCTCCCTCTGGCCCCAAAAAGAGCACAGGGCACGGCCCGGAGCCCTTCCCATCCCGCTCCCTGGTCATGGGGAGAGGAAAAAGCCCTATTCAATAGGCAGCCCAGGCTGGGTGTCCCCGAAGAGCTTGGGAAATAATAAATAAATGTGGGGATGAACCATGGAAAATTGATTAAAGTAGGATAGCTCCCACCTGAGAGCTCCACAAACATGGGGCTTTTCTGCTTGACCCTAATGCAGAAAGATCTCGCAGCGCAGCGCACCCAGGGGTGCAGCATGGCAGGGACGGTCTGCTTAGCAGGGCACCCGTTGGCCACAGATGCGATGGTCCTATGGGTTATCCAAGGATGCGCACCCGCAGCCTGGGGGCACAACGAAAAAAACCAAAAATCTCACCTTTTTATTTACTTTCCCTAAATGCTACCACTGTCCCCTGATGGGCTGTCCCTCAAAACTGCCCCCACTCCGGCCATCAGGTGCAAAACTGAATATTGCAGGAGATTAATGACCTTAGAAAAATATAATTACACAACAGGGCTCTGCTCTTAATAACTGCGTATTTTACTTGTCAATGTGCCTTAATTGAAAATGAGTAGGCGATACAAGTTGCAGTGGAGTTGGCTGGCAAGCCTTTAACGCTATATTAATTGTAGTAATTAGCAGTCACTTTATGTTGGAGTCATCTATAAATAGGGGGTCCATTAGTTTAGCAGAGAATGTGATTTAAAATGCAAATAAAATCCCAACTATACATATAAATCACTTCTTTCCCTGCCCCCCAGATTTACAGTCACGAAAGGGCTGTGATGCTGCTCTGGATGAGCTTTGGTGAGTGTGCCCTTAGGAAGGGAAGCGGTTTGGTTGCTTGCCACCGCAGGAGCAGCTGGGATGATCTCAGCAGCCCAAGGAGACCCCAGCAGAGGGGTTTGCCTCCAGCAGTGACTTTGCTCGGTGCTCCCACAGCTGTGGACCTTTGCCAGGCTGCTGGGTGATGGGCAGCATCTAAACCAGCACCCCCGGCACTCACCGTCCCACGCTTCGGGCTGCCCATGGTGGTTGGAAGGGCGCTGGATAAATCCCAAGAGCCGCGTGGTGAAGAAGCAGACCACAAAGCCAAGTGTTAAGCGTCTCTGTCCCGGAGTGGTGGGAATGCTGCAGGGACCACCTTTTGGGGAGAAAAAACACCCAACAGCTGTGAAGACACAGGAAAAGGGAATGCAAGCACCAGCCAGAGCGAGCCATCGCACCAGCCATGGGGGCCCCATCGTACCCAGGCACGCCCCGGTGCTCACAGCCCATTAATGACATGCTCCACTTATTTGACGATTAACAAAGGAAGAACAAGTAAGAGAGAAAGAAGGAATATTCTTTTATTAACACAGAATCACATTCAATTACAGCCTGTACTGCCAGGGACAAAGTAACGCACTAAAATAAAATACTGGCTCCAAAAAGCAAAGCTATTAAAAATTAAAAAACAAACACAGAAAAATCTTTTTCACTGCTGACCAGTTCTTGGTTTAAAAGAGATCATCCATTTCCCCCCGCTGGCACAGCTCCTGCCTGCTGCTGGGGTGTGGATCTATTCCTGCACAGCTATTCTTGAGCAGGGAGAAATAATGAACTTGGGGAGAAAAAAAAAAGGGGAGGGGGAGGGAAAAAAAAAAAGAAAAAGAAAAGGAGATGAGAGGTCTCTATCTGCCGCAGGAGCAGCTCCCATTCAGGTGCTGTAAAAAGCCCCAGCACATTCTAATTGAAGATACATTTTTATTACTCTTTACAGAAGATTTCACCCATTCAATAATTTATCTTCCTCAGAAGTGACTGTATTGCAGAGCTGAGAGAGGGGAAAGGAGCCGCCAGCACTGTGTCCTCTCCGCCACTCCCTGTGGGCACCGCGGGCTGACAGAGGAGGTGGGTTGGGACCCCCGAGCCCCCCCACTCCGCTCACCCTCCCTGCATCCCGACCCAAAACCTGGGAGCGGGGCTGTGCTCCTGCCACCCCCACCGGCTCTTTTCTGGCTCCTAAGTCACTGGACTGAACAAATACAGACCAAAGGAATCCCTCCAGCTCTCCTCCCATGGTCCCCCCCATGGCCCCCTTTATCCCTTCCTCTTGCCCCTTCCTTCCCATGCCATGAGCAGCTCCAACCACGTTTCCCCAAGGAGAAAGAGGAGGAGGAGAGCAAACCCCAGGGCACCGTCACCCCTCCGCACGGCACAGCTCTCCAACCCGCACAACCTGCCTGGGAGAAGAAATCCCACAGTTTGCAAAGGGGAAGAGGAATAACGCTTCTCCATCCACGTAATGAAAGGCTTCTCGAGACGTAACAGACAGGAAAAGCCCCTCGGTCCCAGCCTTTGCAACGAGCTCCTGCTAATTATGGCTTTAGCTCCCAGCACGTTCCCTTTATGCCAGCACTGGGGAAGGAGCTGTGAGCGCCAGGGCCATGCCGTTAAGGAAGGGGGAGGCTATCTGCCGCGGTGACTCACCGGTGATGCCAGGTCAGGACACGGTCCCCCCTTCCCGCAGAAGGAGATGCACAAAGCCACGTTGTCACACGGAGCAGCAGCAGCACGAGGGGATGGCTGAGTTTGGTGGGGCAGGAGGAGACTGCTCGGCTTCGGGTCAGCGAGGGGAAAGTGTCCATCTCCATGTGCCCAAACCGTGGAGATCTTGGGGACCTCACGTCCACCCAACCAGGAGGAGCAGAGAACAAAGACAAGAGTGAAGGGAAGGTGGAAGAGCTCACATGGACGTTTTTGAGCCCATATTCCTCAAGCACAGCAGATCAGAGTCCTTCACCCCAGCAAATTCCCATTCTGCTGCTTGACAGAGATGCAGGACTTTCGGCCGGAGCCGAATGCATATGTGGGAGCACAAGCCAGAGCAGGGGACTGGGCTCCAGTTCTGCCCCAGTGTGTCCACCAGTACAATCAAGGTCCCCAGTGTCACTGCTGTGAAGTCCCGTTGGCTCTCCAGGGAAGGACCCGGCAGGTCTGCACTGATGGTGCATCAGGCACAGGAAAACCTCAGCACCTCCAGCTCACCGGGTTCCACGGTTCAGATCTGCCTGGAGCCACGAAATGCCTTAGCTCAGGCTTCCCCAGGCCCCGGCAGCCTGGCTCTGTGCTCTCCTTAGACTGCTTCAAACCGCAGGTGATCCCCTTTACGTGCGCGGGGTGATGCCACCTACCTCTGGCTTAAGGGAGATCAGGAGCAAAGCCCTCGAGCCAGCGGAGCTGGGCTGGCGGCCTTCAGAGACCAGAATTTCTTATTAGCATTCTTGCCAAGTCTAGAGAAAAAAACCACCCAGAGTATTTCTTGCAGTTTACTCACAGAGCGACCAGACACAGAGCAGCGATTTGCCTTCAAATGCTTTCCTCTGGCCCACACTTCAGCCGTGTCCGCGGGCTCCCTTTGGAGCATTCATAGGAAAGGCCAGAGCAAAGCTGAATATTTGTAGATCCATCACGGTTGCTTTGCCCCCGGCAGCCAGCTGGAATTATCATATGGTGAAGAGGTGGGAGGAAACAATCAATAGAGAGGATGCTTTTTTCCCCCAAAATCTTCCCCAGACTTGGAAGAGCAACTCAAGGTTCATCAGACACACGAATACTCAAAGGAGGCGACAGGTCTTCTGCTGCATACGGCCTTCTCTGTAGGAGTTTAATGGAGAATCTGGGATTTACGTTGCTAAAAACACCCTCGGGTGTGAGTCCTTTGAGACAACATGGCTTTCCCTGACCCTTCTGCAAACATGTCCTCTCCGAGGCCCGAAGGAAGGGAGCAATGGCTCCATGAGTGGAGTGAGCTGTGCTTTGAGTGCTGCCTCTCAATGACGTGCTTATCATAAGAGGGACAGGAAAAAAGAAAGATGAAGTAACATAAAAATAAATACAGAACCAACTTTGGCATGGAAGGCAAAACAGGATTGATCTTTTGCTTGACTTACTCTGAAAATTGCTTCTCCACTGCCCGTTTATGCATATTAATTGAACGTCTGGCCTGGCTGCGTGTCTGTTTAAGTCCTCAATCAATCCCCTTTCGGATGACTGCTGGATCAATAGGGCGGTAATTTAATAAAGGACATTTTCAGTTGGCTTTTAAAAGCCACTGATGGGATTTAATTCTTTCCTATTTTTTAAGAAGAAAAGGGGCAGTGGGAGAGGAGAACCAGGGGTCAAACCATGATCTGGTGCTTTCCCCTCCCAGCAGCATCCTTTTCAGACAAGGCTTGTGGTGACCTTCTCAACTCTTCTAATTCTTCATCCTTCTTGAGACGTGGCACAGCCGCCTGCGATCAACACAACGTCACTGGTGTGACACTGCCTCCGTCAGAGCTCCCACAGGTTGGCAGCAATTTCTAGGAAGCAAGTTCTCCTCCCAGGAGCAGCAGCAGTGAGCTACAGAGCAACCGGGAGCCCATCTGTCCTCTCCCTCACCAAAGCAACACGCGTGCATTTGACAGCACTGCTAGGACATGCGAGAGCACCCTCATCTGCCCCCAAACTCCAATCCTGCCCTCAACAACGTTTGCACTACAAGGATTGGTCCTCCAGCATCTTCAGAGATCCTAGGGCGAGACAAGCTTCAAGCCAGTGCACCAAAGTACTGGGGACGACACACCCATCTCCCGCGGCATCTCCCAGCTGACGAAGCTGCCAAGTTCAAGGCGACTAACGAGGCCTCAGGTTGTCTGTCCCTTGCAAGAGGTTTGTCCGTCCCTTGCAAGAGGTTTGTCCAAGAGAAGAGGCACATCCATGCTGGACGTTTAATTGCTAGGTTGAAAAACCAGAGGCAGAATAGCTCTGCCAAAAGCTCCTTTGAGTTCATGAAGTGTAGACATTAGGGCCTCACCAGGCACGAATTAACATCTTCCTGCCTCCTCCAACCCCTTTGCACTTGTGCTGCTTGGTTTCAGCCCAGAACTGTGCCTGGCTGGCCTTTGATGTGCGTAAGCCTCCTGCTCTGTTTAATGCCATTCTTTCTTCCCAGCGCCTGCATGGTTCAGCCATGAGAGCAATTCCCCCGCTCTGCAATGTGTCCTTGCGCCAGCACAGCCAGATTCCCCCTCCCCAGCCTCCATCTCCAGCCTGTCCATGTTTAGTTTCCTCTAAACGCTTTCTTCACAGCCATCCTCTCTAAACACTTTTATCTTCTAGGCTGCAATTCCCTCCCTCTGCTGCTCCTCCGTCTCCTTTCTGTGATGCTTTGCCCACAACTATCTGCATTACAGTGGTTTAATCGGCACTGTGCTGGGAGAAAGGATTACGTCCCCGCCTTCTGCTCGGGTGCCCCTGGTCACTCATCCCAGGACTGCATTTCCCTGCTAACAACAAGCGTTCATCCCAGAGGCCACACCAGAGCCAGCTCTGCCCGTGTTGGTTCTGTCCAGCACCACTCAATCATTTTTGTCATCGATATGTGGCTTTTAGATCATGTCCTCGTTAATCTGATTAATGGTCTCCCGGCTTCACGCATCTCTCCACTGCACTCTGCTCCTTGCATGGCTTTGCTGGACCGTTGTCACAGGGGCAGAGCTTCCCCCCCAGCCCAGTTTGCTCTAACCCTTAGGCTCAACCCCTGGCTTTAGCAGGACACCGTGGGGCTGGCGGGGTGAAGGACAGGGAGACGTGGCTCCCTTCCTCCCCACCCTGCTGGCCTGGTCTCTTGGAGGGACTTGCTTGACACCGATACCACTGGAAAAACCCTTGATTTGATGGCAGACAGGTAGGCAGCGAGCTGTGGTTGATCCACCAAAAACATCCATGCGGTTTGGCTGCAAAACGTCCCGTATTTATTTTCTTACAAGCCCTCATCAGCGTGCAGGGAGCTGACACAGCACCCGATCACATTCCTGTCGCAGCGTGGTCCTGAAGGTTGTTCCTCAAGAGAGGGTCTGGCTGAACACCCTCCCTCTGCTCCGGAGCAGCAGCCGCGCATTGCAGGAGAGAAACCGGAGGAGCCCAAATCTATAAATAAAAGACATGAATTAAACATGACTCTTGCATTTTCAAGGGTCAAATGTGTATTCGGTCACTTAGCAATATCATCTACTCCCACAGAGGAAAAAAAGGGAGAATAACAATAAGTGTTTATCATTACTTGTTGTTTATCAAGTGACATTTTGAAGGACCAAACCTCACCCCTGCTGCGAGCGTGGGAGCAAAGCTCAGTCCCACACACAGTTCCTCTTAAACACACGAACCTCCTCTAAAAAAGGCAGGTGATGACTGTCCCCATTTTAAAGCTGGGCAAAAATTTTCACCGAGAAGATGCTAGATAGATTAATTTGACATACTTTGGCAGAGACAGGAACGCAGCCCTTCCTCCTGGCTTTCCATCCTGCTACCCAGGCAGGGAGATAACGAGACCCACACATCTCCGAGGGCAAGAGTGGATTTGGTAGCAAATGCACCCCGCGATGGCAGTTCCCAAATTTCAGGTGCTCCTCTGAAACATCTTATAAACTCCCTAATTTTTCTTCAGTCTGCCCAAACAAACCTCATGGCACACTGCGACGCTGGTGCTACTGGTGGAGCTGCCACGCACACACGCACACCACCTCTCTCGCACTCCCCAAATACCCACTGCCAGTCCTACCAGGGAGCACAGAAAAAAAATGAACGGCGATGGATCGGAGGTGTCAACAGCTTTTCTGCTCCACTGCAATAGCTACAAATCACAGCCAGATTTTTCATTTCCAGGCTGGTAATAGATGAGAAGGGACCCAAGCCAAGCTCCCGACGCCTGAGACTCTCCCCATCTTGCTGGAACAAAATAACTTCCCACAACCCCATCCAAGCTCGTCAGTGGAGAATGAAGTCATAGAAGTTGGAGTCGCACACCCAGCCCCACATTCCCGGCGTTCGTATTTCAGGACTCTCTCAAGCACGAGAAACTCCTTCTCATGATGCTGAGACTTTGCCTGATGAAACTCAGCCGGAGTGGGCTGAGTTGGGGAATCCTGAAAACTGACAGTGCTTCCTGCTCCGGTGCCCATCACCGTCAGCTACAACTCCACTAATGATGGGCCCTAATTGGTTTTAACACACAGGCAAGGTTGGATAACGAAGGGAACCACCTATTTATCCACTCACGGGGCTGCTTTATCCATATGTCACTCCCCGTGTAGCAGAAATTTCACGTAACGTTGTATTTCCTTTGAGTTAGTTTACTTACAGATGTCAGATTGACTTAAGTCCTGGTCTCCTTAATTGGCCCCACTGTTAATACCAGCTCGTACGCCTCTGCTTCTCCGAGGCCTCTGTTGCTCTTGCTGTAGCTGCCGCCACCCCCTTCTCCTTTGCCTGCCAAAAATATCGCAGTGCCGGAGATCTCCTGCGGAAGGTGAGACCCCCCCTGTGTGTGCGACGGATCAGCGGCGACCCGAGATTGAAGCTGCAATTGAGAACAGTGAAGGTACGATGAGATGTCCACCCCCAAACACAACCTGGTGCCTCGGGAGTCTGGCACCGTGGCAGATTCGGGACTGCACAGAGGGGTGTACTCCAGGTGGCTGGGGTTTCATCGGTGTTCTTAAAAGAATAAATACTCTGCTAAAGTGGATATTATCAAGAACAAGGTGCACATCAGACTTAAGCAGGAATTAAGCCTTTGACCCTGGGAAATCCTTGCCCAGGCATTGCAAGCGCCCCTGACCTTCGCAGCCTGCCCAGGTGAGAGCCCCCGGCGGTCCCAGCCCCGACCTGCTTCCAGCAGCCCCCGGGATTTCGTGACTCAGGCGGCTATGGGGAGTCCAGCGCCGGCTGCGCGGTGCAGCACATCCTCCCCCTCCAGGGTACCAGCCCCCGCCTTGCAGGTGCTGTGCGCACAAACCTGCAGGCACCCAGAGCTTTTCCAGTCTCAGACTCCTGAAAAGACCTTTAGAGTGAGCAGCACTGTCAACAAATGTATTTAAATTACACCGAAAAAAAAGCCCCAAACCTGATGTGCTTTTAAATTGGAAAATAAATGAATTGCACAGAAGACAGAACAAAAAATTATTAAAATCTATGTAGTCTTCCATATTTTCCTCTCAAAATTAGGAGGCTGGATGCTCAGCTAGTGTAAATCTCCTTTAAATGGCATTCACGTTAATGATCCTACCCTGATTTACACCACAGGAGAAATTAGTTTCCTCTATGCACATCTGCCCTTTGAGAATCAATAAATAAAACTTGAAAATAATATTCATCCACCATTTATTCTGCTTAATTATTTAAACTTCAGATTCTGGAAATAATAAAAGAGTAATAAAGAAGAGATTTACCATCCACCACAATTGCTGGGAGCATCCCATGTTATTTCCTCCTTTACTTTTTAATCTTTTCCTCTTTTCCTTTTTCTTTTTGGCTCACCAAATTGAATCAATTTATTAAAGTTGTTGCAAAACTGATTTGCTCTGATCTATTGGTGGTGATGAAGAGAAATGAGCTGCTCTGCTCTCCCGTGTCCCCCAAGTCCCGCTCATTAAGAAGGATAACACTTTGCCATCTAGGGAGCGGTTTGCAGCATGCCCGAACGGTAAAGACTGATTAAAAGCAAGACGTGACTTTGGAGGGTAAATGACACTTGTGATGACGAACTGCAAGAAGGATCCAGCCAAGAGACCCCAGCTCCTAAAAGACAGGCTGCAGAAGTCAAATCCCTACAGAAATCTGGCTGAGCTTCCGCAGTAACTTCAGAAAGTTGGGATGGGCAAAGCCAACTTACTTTAAAAAGAGACTTTCCTTGATCTCTGGCCTCCCTAAAGCAGCTGGACCGGTGGCAGGAGGCAAATCATCTTCCCCACTGCCCAACAAATGTCTGGGGACAGTTTCTGGATTTTTGGAGCTCTGAGTCTGGATGGTCTTGGACAGATCCATCCCTCCAGGTTCCATCAGGACCTCACGACCCACACCAAACTCCACCTGGAAAATCATGCCACGCTTCAGCTGCTGGAGGATTAATGGACCTGCTAGCAGCGCCAGATGAAAAGGAAAAAATTGCCCAGTGAAACAGGAGCTGATAAAGCTGGGTTTCTGAGGAACGTGGGGGCTCATATCAGGGAAGGGTCCTGCCCTGACTGCGCTCCTGCGGGCAGGCGGGCTGCGGAGCAGGGACAGCCCGCAGCGTGCCAGCCCCGACTCCCGGAGAGCCATCTCCCTGGGGCCGTGAGCAGGAGCAGCAGGCGGCTGTCTGAAATGACAACGTCAACACGCTGCCTGTGACAGGCTCTAATCCCAAGCGCTTTGACAGGCCTGTCACCTGCCATGTTCTCCCCACGCCCCATGGAGATGAGCCGGGCGTCCCCATCACACCGCGATTCGGCACAAGTGCCCTCAAGCACCGCGGTGGCTTGGGGGAAGGAGCCACGGAGGGGTAGGGATGAGTGGGCTGGCGTTGGGCACCCGGGTCTGCCGCTGCTCCCGCATCCTTGCTAGTGAGCAGGGATGTTATGCACACCGTGAGCAGCGTGTTTCCCTGAGGCTTCGTGCATGCTTCAGAGGCCATGCTGAGATACCTGCAGCACCGCACACCGCTCACGTGGAAATCTTTACCTGCAAGGGATGGCTTTTGGCTTCTGACAGGGGACGTGTGGCAGAGCTGTGTCCATACCAGGGCTTTGGAAACACAAGGACATGCCATTTTTCCCTTGCCAACACAGCAACAGCATTAAAACACTTTAGCCCAGAGCAGGGCTATTTAACCCATGCAGCCGGATCAGGTTAATTAAGCCTGCCATGCGCTCCTCAGGCAGGCCAGCTCCCCAGCCCACCGTGCTTTGAGCAGGGTTGTGTCCCAGGCCCAAGCCACATATTTGCTAAGACTCTTTCTGATCCCACCATCACCCTGCCCTGAGCATCGCATCCTCCCTGTGCTGCAGCAAGGTCCTAAGAGAAACCAAGAAGTCCTAAGAGAAACCAAGAAGCAACCAGGTATCCTATGATCTGCCAAAACCCCAAGAGGGTTTTGCTGTTGCTTGTCCTGGGGTCACACACCTCTGCTCACCACCACGGCCACTAGCTTGGTCAGCACATCACCAGTGCCAGACCAGCACGACACATGGCAAGATTTAGTCCGCACGCCTCCCCCCGCTCCCCGGCTGGCCTCGTGCCACCAGGTGCCTCCTCTCTCCCCGGTTTCTATTTCCAGCCACCTGCGCGTCTGCGTGCAAAGCCCCAGCTCCCGCCGGCAGCTGCTTTGCCAGATGGGCCAGCAGCTGCGTTGCCGCCACCACCATGCTCGGCACTGCCCCGCCGACAGTCCCCCGTCCCGCTGCGCTCCCTCGCCGAGCCAGCACCGATCCTCTGCACCATGGCAGCTAGGGCTCCTGCAGAGAGCATCACAGCAGAAGCCGTGGGACTTCGTGACACAGAGAGCGCCCAGATCCGGCGTTTTTGGGTCCCAGTTGCCCTCTGCTTGCAGGCCAGGTCAGCCTGCTGCTCTGTCCGTGAGGTGGGATGCGCAGAGACACAGTCCTCAACTGTGGGTGCCAACCTTGCAAGCAGGGGGACATTGCAGCACTCAGAGGCACCGGCCGGCATCTCCTGGCACCCGGTCAGCAGCGGTGGCCGGCACCCATCGCCAAGGTGGGTTCCCACCCCAGGGACTTGGCAAAACCCCCGGCAGCCCCATGGCTAAAGCGATGCATGGCGCTGGACAGACCCACTGACGAAGCCACAAAGCAGCTCCCCTCTCGCTCCCGGCCTGGCTGAGTTACTGCGTCGCTTCCCGGAGGCGGCTGCCAGCAGGACGGCTCCGGCAGCACCGGCACAGCTTCCCTCCTCCCCCGCTCCCCGACCCATTTCCCCGAGACTGCTTTTGCTGGGTGCACTCGGAGTGACTCGCACCATATGCCGCAGATCCGAGCGCCCACCAGGTTCTGCCGGCTTTTGAGAAACAGGCAGCAAAGTGTCAGGACTCGCACGTTATATGAAGCACTTCAATATCAGAAGGAGGGCAAAGCTGCCACGTGCCTCCCGGCAGCCTGCCCAGGGTCCTGCTCAGGGGGATGCTCAGCCAAGGGGGATGCCAGGAGAGAGACCGGCTCTCAGGACGCCTTGCCAAGGGGAAAGGCACCCATTCCTGCACCTCCTGACCTCGTCAAGGCCCTCCTGGTGCTCAGCACCTTCCTGCCTCCATGGGAAAACCAGTTAAGCCCCTTCCAGCAGCAAAGACAGATGTAATACTGGGAGGGGCTGCATTTCCCAGACCAGAAAGGCAGAATTTGGAGTCCTGGTCTCCGTGTATCGGAGACATTAGCTGGAGGGGAGGCAGAAACTGGGCTTTTGGGGCACAGCACTTGCTGCGAGGCAGACGGGGGGGCTTTCTGAGGCCGTAAATCCCACCCAGGGTTCATATTTGCTGTGCTGAATAAATCAGCACAAGCATCGCATCCCTATTTTGGAAAGAGTTTCACCAAACATCAGCCAAATGCACAGTTTGAAAGAGCAGCGAGGCATTCCCGGGTAACGTGTACAAGCTAAAAAAAGTGAACAAAAATTATTCCTAAGATCACAGACCCTAATCCCCAAGTCTCCAGCAATGAAGGCCAAACAAACAAGCCACAGCCCAGCCAAGAGCATGCCAGGGCCGGGGACTCCCAGTCCACCACCTTCCATACAAGGTCACTGCAAGGTCGCCTTTCCTCTCCCCAGAGCCACAGAAATAAATCAAAAATGAAAAAAGATGGGAAATTATTCACCATGGAGATTTTGAGAGCCAGCAATTAATAAATAAAAATAAGTATTGCTAATACCGGGCTTTTATACAGCACTTTAAATTGCAAATTACTCTTGAAGCGTGTATTATTAATTAAATCATTTGCATCCACTATGGCCCTAATATATAATTATTTATCCTGATAAATAATTTGTGGAGGAATGTAAGGCTGCACCAGACTTGCAATAAGATCTTTTCGGCAACTGGACTGAGTCTGCTTACTGCAAAGCCTTGTCTGTATTTATAACCCCTCCGTCGCCGGTCCCCCCGAAAGGCGAGTGGCCGGCTGCTGTCCCCAGGTACGTGGGGACCTCGGCAACGTTAGCACAGCCCTGATGGAAACCCTTGCAGGAGGTTTGGTTGGTTTGTGCATTTTGGGTTCGGTGATCTGCTGGTGGCCCTGGGGACCGGCTGTGCAGGAAGGAAAAGGAATTGCTGTATCAAGCTCGGCTACCAAAACCCCTGCAGCAGCAGCTGCTCCAGCAGAGAAAGCTACCTGAATCCTTTCAGAAGATGCTTTTGCAAACCCTTCTCCCTCTGCCAGCGCTGCTGTGAGCGATGAGGCTGGTTTACGGCTGAGAGCATCTGATCTCCAGCTTCGGTGAACACCAATAACAATTTTCCATCCCACACGCCTTTCACAAAAATGCCTTGTTTTCTGAGGTGCCAAGGCCCGGAGGCGTTTTGAGGGTTGGGTGACAGTGGCGAGCTCACGGCCAGATGGATGTTTGGACTCTGCCCTTCCAAATCCCACTAGAGGCCCCAAATCCACGTGTGTCATCCTCAGACCCTGCAAGATGATAAACTGCCAGAGGAAGGATGCTGTCCTGGCTCACTGCTGGATGGCTGGAGAGGACAGGCTTGGAGGCTCGGGTGGGCTCTGAGGTCCCTCGGGCTCCTGCCTTGGGGCTGCTGCCAGACCCCAGACAGACCCAGGGCAAAGATAAGAGGTAGTCAACTGCCTGAAACCAAGGGCAGACCTCAAACTGGGGGAAGGAGGTAAAAAGAAGAAGGAATCCCCCTACATGAGCCTCCGTCCCAGCGCCCAGCATCCCACGCTGGGAGCTCCAGCCAGGACCCAAGCTCTCCCCTGAAGGGGAGGACCAGGCAGCCCTCCCTGCGAGAGATGCAGGCTCGCGTTTCGCTTCAGAAAATGAATCCTTTCAGCAGATCTGTCCCCTCCGCAGAGGTTAATTTATTAGCAGGGGAGGGAGGAGCCCCGTTGTTTTAATGAAACGTTTTGGCTGGGTGCACAGAAAATGTATTCACCTAATAGACCTATTATTCCTCCTGTATAGCAGACCGACTTCCCCATTGTGTTTTATCTTTTACTGCATTAGAAATTTAGTCTTTTATTCTGCCTTCAAAGCAGAGGCTGGCAGGCAAATGAACGTACGGGAAGGTTTCAATGGATATAAAGCGCAAGGCATCCCCACGTGTGGCCGGCAGCTCCGCCAGGCAGCCCAGAGAGGCACGAGGGATGCATTCACCACAAACCTGTGCTCGTTTTCCCTGCACTCTTCCCCAAACCCATCTCGGCAGCCTCCCCCCTAATATACCCACCCCTGGGGCGGCTCCACGTGACAGCTGCAGTTAATACTTTCCTGCCACAAGATGTTCCAGCATATCTGTCCCTTTGGTGTGCAAATTACAATTATTTTCGGTGCAAGGGGAAGCGAGATGAAGTTAGCGCTGTTTTCCAGCTTGGAGGGGCTGGCTGAAAAATTACACTATGCTTTCACAGCTGTTTCTCATCCATTAGACTTATCTATTTTAAAGCGGTCCTCACCAGAAGCGATCGCTCACGGGGGATTTCCTCCACCTCCTGTCCCAGCTTGCTGGATGGGGAGTCAGGATTCCTGTCCGAGAGGCTGATGCAGAGGATGGCCACGAGCAAGGCTCCTTGCCTCCGCTTCCCCACTTGCAAAACGGGGCGACCGACCCAAATCCCAGAGGAGAGGCAGCGTGGGGGGAATGCAGACCAAGGCAGGGAGCTGAGTGCTGCAAGACATAGCATCTCCAGAGCATTGGAAAGCTGTAGAAAACAAGACGGACAGAAAAAGGGAAGAGCATTCAGCATCTGCTCTTGTTTTAGTAGCACCGCTGCGGCCACCTCCCAGCAACGGCGCCAGGCTTAAATCAACGCACACTTGCAAAAAGTCTGTTTGCACGAATTGCACAGCGCCAGCACCAGGGTATCATCATCGAGTATTTGTTCTGGACATTAAAAATCCAGCTCTGACTGGAGGTTGTTGTCCCTCAGCTCCTAACCCATAAGAAACCTCTGCTA
>NW_008825105.1:2306164-2306987 GCF_000699105.1 Pygoscelis adeliae
GAGTGGTGGTGGGGGTGGGGGGTGAACAAACAACACAAAAAAACCCAACCTCACAACTAACAGATTAATCCTGCCAAAAGAAGGGGAAAACGCCACCGAACAGAATCACAGACCGAAAAGTTACAAACTAGCAATAGGTGACAAGTAATTATAGAACAGGAAAATGTATAGGGAACTCATTTGGGTGAGCAGCGACTGATTAACAGTTGCAACATTTATTTTCTTTATTTATGGCCTGGCATCACAGAAAATTGATACGAAACACCCCATATACTACACGGCTGGTGACATGTTCAGCAAATGAAGAGTCTGGGAAGAAATCAACCTGAATTATACCCACTGTTACTCAACCTCCCCTTCGCAGCTCTCCCATCCTTTATGGAAAGGAGCGGCGGGGGCACAGCACTGCTGTGGCATCTTGGCATCCCCCGGCTCAGCAGCACATGGGGAACAGCCAGGTCGCATCTTTGTGGCCATCACCTCCTGGATAGAGACCCTGCAGCTCCTCGGCTAGCGACCACGTTGTCGGCAGCAACGTGTATCCCCTGTCCAGGTTGTAGGAGGTATCTGTGCTCAGCTCAACGGCTGCACTGCCTAACCCTCTTCTGAACCCATCTCCCTGGAGGGCGCGTGGCCCACTCTGCGGTGTGGAAGTTAATTGGGGTGGGATTTAGCCCACAACCCTCCCACCTAAACACCCTGGCATCCAACAGAGGTGCTTGAATAGGAAGCAATCCCCTTCCTCCCTTTGCTTTCACCTCATTGAAAGGCATTAAACATTAAAATTCACATTTGAGCTTTCTGCCCTTCAATGAATGAAAAG